>NC_064536.1:13142411-13442411 GCF_023856365.1 Brienomyrus brachyistius
AGCAGAGAACTGGCTGTCACGTCGCGGCACGTTGTTCAACTTCACGCGATTCTTCCCACTTCGTGCCTTAAAAACACGAGCGTTGCTCCTCTGCAGGAAAGTCCTCTCACAACGTCGGCTGCTTCTTCCCTCCCGAGGTTGCTCCCCAGGTGGATTGTGCCCCAGCTTGCGGGAACCCCCACCCCCTCCAATCACCAGACAGGATGGAGACGGAGAGAACACCACGGGCAGCGGGCGTCACGCGTCAAGTGTTGCCAGGTTCACAGGCTTTGACACTATGCAGGTAGATTACAAAGCAGTGTTTATCTATAAAATCTTGCATAGAACCAGCATGGCGAAGTCTCTCACTAGAGGGCAAATTGGCGACACTCTTCCTGAGAACGAAACCCGTACGATGACTTTCATTGATACACCTCTTTTAGCCTCCGCAGCTAACATGCTAACCGCTCAAGGCTACCTTCACTGGATGCTCCAGCATCCCCTCCCAGGGATTTTTTGACCCGTATCCCAGGAGGTGGGGTCGGCCTGGGGCACGGCGTTTGCATGGGAATTAACCTCGCCAACATTCCCGGAGTTCGTGACAGTGCTCGGCGGGAACAGTGCCAGGGTCCCATGGGCCGGGTTTCAACAATCATGATAATTACTAGCTTCAAGTTGAGGGATTTCGAACCCGGGCCAGTAACATGGGGCGCTCTGTCAAGCAGGGAAACTGGTGGGCAGAGGTCGTCACCCATAGCGGGGACTGCTGGGCTGCTTCTGCCACATCAGAAAAGCCAATCGTCCCTCTCCGCCGGTGTCAAATCCCTGGGAAGACATCCAATGAGGTACAAAGACCCGCCCCCCTCCAGCCCTGCAACCAATTCTTCATAAGCGACAGCATCCAGAGAGATGAGAATTGCAGGATTAGACGCATACCCTGCCAAGGAACGAGCAGGCGAATCAAAAACAAGCATGAAGAGAAATTCAGCGGATGAAGACTTAAGTGGCATTCGGCCAAGCATGGAGATGTGCGGCCAGCTGGCAGAAAAACCCACAATACAAGTTTTATAAATGTACATCCTCTCCTTTTTGAGAGACAGACGTTGTCAGACGTTTCACAAGGCCCTGTCGATCGCTACGTTGCAGTAATTAAACACAGCATCTAATTTAGCTGATGCTCTTGCATGAATATTGATCGCTGGCACTCTGCATCATATATCATTCGCAAAGTTCCTTCAGTAGCTCATTCTTCTTCGGTGAGGTTCAGTTAGCATCGTGGCCCAAGAGCCCCCGGGTTTAAGTCCAGTCTCTGCTCAGTCCAGGGAGTGTTTCTTTTTTTTTAAGTCTGTTCTTGTGTTTCATCCCAGTACTCTGGGTTCCTCACACAGTCCAAGGACAGGCGATGAAGTTGGAACTCAGAATTGTACCGTGTGTGTGTGTGTGTGCGTGTGGTGTGTGTGTGTAGGTGTGTGTGTGGATGTGTGTGGATATGTTGGTGTGTGTGGATGTGTGTGGGTGTGTGTGGATGTGGATGTGTGGGACTTAACCAGCATTTTCTCCCTAACTGTTAACTCTGAGGACTGGATCACCCCAACGCAAACTCTAACAGCCCTCCGTGAAACCTTGAGGGCTGGACAGCAGTCCAAGCCCCCCCCCAACATTCAGGGTGCTCCGATATTAGACATGAATATCGGGCACGACCCTTCAAGTAACTCTGACCAGCATTCCTAAAGACAGGGACTTGTCGTATGTCGTCACGGTAACAACCAGGAGCTTGGAAACCGCACAACCTTAAAAAGCAGCAGGACAGGCAGACAGCTGTCATGGAGAGATTTCGACAGTAAAGACAACCGAGCGAAATACAATTTGGAGTAAAAATATACAGCGCTGCTTGTGCCCGAATTGGCTCTACTCGCACAGAAATACTAACACTGCATCTGTGGTCTTCAGAGCGGAAATAAACTCCCATCCGGAATAGGTAAAGCCTGGCTAACAAGCTAAAAAAAAATTAGCGCTGCACTTCAAAATGAGCGTATTACAGATACATGTATCACTGGAGGCCATGCAGATTACATCCAGTCGGTGACAGCAGACAGCCAAGTCCGTCTCTGGAAGGGCAATTGTGACATAATTAGTAGGATTACAGCCTGCCCCTCCGTTACAACCTGCAAAGTGAGTGCACTTTCATACAAGCGCTTTACGTTGACGTAATCATCGTTAACCAGTGTAAACCTCAGGCATGAACCCATAATGATAATGAGAGGGGCGGGTGGGGGGGGTGTCACTTCCTTTCTCAGCCCAACGGGGGGGGGGGGGACAAACCGTAAGGATAAAAGGATTAATCTGGGAGTATTACACCACATTGCTGAACTAATAATTGAATTGATTTAAAGATGATGCTCAATGTAATAAATATCAGGTATTTATCAATAATACCTATTACACATATACAGACATTTATGAAGCCATTTAGGTTGAATATGCCATCCAATATCCCCCTTTCTGTGATTTGAAGCAGCATCTTGATCCGTTTCCACGACCAATACAACACCAACATGAGTTCTATGACTATAGCTTCCCAGAATTGCAGAAACCTCAGTCCTGTTAGAATAATCACTGTGCACTAATTGACATAGGACACGTGGGTTGTTTACGTGGGACGCCGTCATGCGACTTCGCTGCCACAGGGAGAAACCCCCAGCAGAAACAGGCCTTTATAAACAGCACAAAGTCGGCAGTGAGAACACAAATCTGGGACCGGCAGTGAGTTGCAGGCAGCAACCAGGTACTAAGAGCTCTGTAGCAACCAGACCGCAGTTGGAGTGGGACACACCGGCGTGGCCTCGAACCCACAGCCAAAAATAAACACAGCTGCCCACAAATGATTCTCAAAGTACAACAATACAGACGACATACTGCAATGTATGGAATCTAGAAGTTATTTCCGCAAGCTGATCTGGGGTCAGACCTAGTTTAAACTTCAAAGAACAATCAGCCTCCTCCCCTCAGGAAAGGTCATAGCTTGCTTGCTAAATGAAAATGTCCCCACTCAGACGCCTTCAGACAGCCCAGGATTGGGGCTGCTCGATTACGGCAAAAATCATAACTACGGTTATTTTGATCAATAATCACGATTACTTAACAAGATTAATCAACGGCACTGGACATATCGTGCAATATGTTTATTAAACTTTTTTTTAAATCTTGTCTTTTTCCACAGTGAATTTCCTTGAAGTAACAAAAATTCAATTCAAATAAATAGTAAGTAAAAAGGGGCTGAAAAAGGGGTGGGGGTGCACTGGATTTATACCACAGGACACAACAGGAGTATCATAGTGAAACGAATTATTTTGTTTTGATAATCATCCATCCATCCATTTTCCAAACCGCTTATCCTACTGGGTCGCGGAAAGTCTGGAGCCTATCCTGGAAGCAAAAGGCACGAGGCAGGGAACAACCCAGGATGGGAGGCCAGCCCATCGCTGGGCACATTCACACACCATTCACTCACACATGCACACCTACGGGCAATTTAGCAAGTCCAATTAGCCTCACATGTTTTTGGACTGTGGGGGGAAACCGGAGTACCCGGAGGAAACCCCATGACGACATGAGGAGAACATGCAAACTCCACACACATGTGACCCAGGCGGAGACTCGAACCCGGGTCCCAGAGGTGTGAGGCAACAGTGCTAACCACTGCACCACCATCCCGCCCCGTTTTGATAATCATCGGAAGCCAAAATCATAACGAATTAAAATTTGATTAATTCCCCAGCACTACTCAGGCGGGCTAACGTTCTGCAGTGGGCATGTGCAGAACAGTCAGAGGTGTCGTACACGTAGATCAGACAGTAACATGCAGCCCTATGACAGATGCAAATATTATCAGATGTGTGCCAGTGGACCTGCAGCAATGACCCAGGAATACTTCTGGACAAGAACCCGTCTGCAAGGCTGAGCGAGGGAAAACGAAAAGCTCCAAGAATAAAGGAGAATAGAGATACTCTTAATTGGAATAAGAGAAGTTCGGGGGCCATAATTTGCGCCAAACCAGGCATTCCTAAGTACCAATCAGAACTCTCACACATGCCACATTTTTTTTAAACTTTTTTTTTCTCCCCACTCTGTGAAATTCAGCAAATAAACAGCAACCGCGTTAAAATTTTACAGTTTGTTTGTTGCCGATGCTGCGTTAACTTTTCTAACAAATAATGTTGTGAGGCCATGCATCCCCAAACCTTTGCCTGCAGCAGTATATGATCGTTAATTCACAGCAAATAGTGAGCACATTTTTTCCCCCAAATTCTCACACTGAATTCCCATATTCTCTACCGCCATATGTACTTTGTTAAGTCTCTTCCATAGTGTTCATAACATTTGATTATTCCTAGTCAGTCTTTACATTCGATAAATATATTGTTGATTGTCAGCTCCGGAATTATTACAATGTGACTTGTTACATTGTTACTGATGCCTCCAGTGACCTTCTGTAATACATAAGTTTGTTTATATTAAATCACAGCACTTGAATGTGAAACCTGTACGCAAGCATGCAACCTAAACTACAATAATGATGAATGAAATTCACTAGGTCAGTTATGAAGTTGAATTAGGCTCTAATATTAGCGTAACAGTTCAGTCGTGTTTACATTCCTTTATCGTATCTGGTCATACACCCTGCCTGGAAATGACTTATTTCCACACCCAGACTGTGGTCTGTATTGATACATTTCCAGCTGGAGTCAGGCATTAATATATCATATAGCCGTAGGATTTAATAATGATGAAATTCCCAAGGTCGCATTGTTCCTCAGTAAGGAACAAAGATGCCATTAACCACAAGTCTCCCGCCATTGGTCAGAACCATCAGGAGCCCTAAACAACCCACAGACCCGGAACGTTCGTTGTCCCACATGGATTTACTGATCATTTCTGGGCCTGACATTCATGATTATACATCAAAGGGGGGGGGGGGGGGGGAAATAACATGGAGCGTGCCATCGGAGGACTTCAGAGACTCGCCAGCGAGCTCATAATCGCGTTCCCCACTAATGAGCAGGGCGGCGGGTGTAATTACAGTGCATGAGGAACGCAGGAGCAGGAGTTTCTTTATTAAGTGGAGTTGGAGCCAGGCGTAGAAGGACAGGCATTTAGGAGCTGCCCCGTGGGACACCCTTGAGGATGAACAGCGGCGAAATAGAGTACGCCAGGTAGACAAGTCCAGACCTCAGTCACATTTCCCGACTGACCTACGCTGCACATAAGGTCTACATTTTGGCCATTACCTGACAAACGTTCCCGTTTGACCAACCAACTCCAAAAGGAATGGGAAGGTGTAGAAGCAAGGTCTGATTTCTCATCCACTTCAAGTGCTCTGAGACATGCTAAGGGATGCACGGGATTCTCAGAATAAACAAAAAGGCATCAGTGACTCATTTTGCCATGGGGGGGGCAGCCAATGGGAAGATGCATCTTGAATTCTCCCTGACAAAAGACAACAGACAACCCCTTGACAAACAACAATAATAAATTATAGTTGTGAAATAAACTGTGACTGACATGATCAGATTTTCCAGTGAAACTGCATCCAGAGTTACCTGTTAGAGCAGCTGTCAACCAGTTTGACAAAAACAACACATCGGAGTGAAATGTTCCCTCTGAAAGGCAGAGAACCAAAAGAAAAACAAAAAAACACTCACTGCCAAAAGATGAAAAAAAAACCCAGCGAGGCTTCGGGGTATGCAGAGATCATTTTGGGTCACACGGACCTTGGGTGTAGAGCCGTATAAAAGAGACAGCATCACTCCACGTTGTCTGTGCAGCTTGTCAGCTTGAATAACATCAAGAGAGACCACACGCCGTTGCGATTTAACGCACCACCACGAGCGCACAAGTTCCTGCAACGGCACCCCCAGTGTTCATTATGTCTGGCTTGCTGCCTCCCACCGTGGATTGTGTGGAGGACGGCCGAGCTTTCAGAAGAGCCCCTGCCTCAGTCTCAGCTGCACTCTGGTCAGCCGTGATACTTAAGACGCCACTGCAGTTATACCAACAAGCTTCCCTTAATTAAAAAGCGCACAGACCCCAGAGAAGACAACAGAATGAATGTTGTGTGTCGGACTGACGAGGAGAGCAATAGTCAAACCGCTGGCAGGAAGACATGAATGAGCTCAGACCTCATCTGGGCCATGGTTAGAGAATAATTTGTTCCCCCCGTCTGGTCAACCAGGGAGAGCATAAAAAAGGAGGGAGTGTAAGGAAATTATACGACATGAGGACAGAGAGAAAGCGTGCTGCAAAGTGCTAGCCGAAGGCTAACGGGATCGGGGCGCTAGTCGAAAGCTAATGGGATCGAAGCACTAGCTGAAAGCTAACCGGATAGAAGTGCTAACCAAAAGCGAACAAATGACGCGCTAGTCGAAAAGCCAATAGGAATGAAGCGCTAGCCTAAAGCTAACGGAATCGAAGCGCTAGCCGAAAGCTAACCAGATAGAAGCGCTAACAGAAAGCTAACCAGATAGAAGTGCTAGCCGAAAGCTAACTGAAACAGAGTGCTAATCGAAAGCTAACAAATGAAGCGCTAGTCGAAAGCCAACAGGAATGAAGCGCTAGTCGAAAGCCAACAGGAATGAAGCGCTAGTTGAAAGCTAACGGGATCGAAGAGCTAGTCAAAAGCTAACAGAAACAAAGCGCTGGCTAAAAGCTAATGGGAGCGAAGCACAAGCCGAAAGCTAATGGGAGCAAAGCACAATTTTTATTTTTATTTACCTTTATTTAACCAGGCAAGACAGATTAAGAACATGTTTCTTATTTGGCCGAAAGCTAATGGGAGCGAAGCACAAGCCGAAAGCTAATGGGAACAAAGCACTACTAGCAAAAGAGAAAGTTATAACAGAAATGAACAACAGCTCACTTCTTATATGAATGAAGCCAAAACCAACAATTCCACCAGCATGACTAGAAATGTTCTAGAAACATCTCCCATCAATTAAAAGAGAAAACTGTGGAGATAAAACACAATTTCCGTTCCTCACAAAAGTGTGCACTCACAGGGGAATTGTACAATTTGACAAACACTGAATGTTTAACAGGATTCCACCCTGTCAGTGAAGAGACCTGAATGTAGTCTGAACGTCTCTGAGAGTCAGAGGTCACCTATGACTGTATCCATGTGCAGTTTGTGGCACTGTGTGAATGGGCCTCTTTGTTACCGCAGCAGCCAATGTGCAGAACCCCAATGAGACTAAATACATATCTGTAGAACAAGAGTGGGAACCAAGGACAGAATCAAAGAGAGATAAACAAAACAAACAGCCTTATCTTAGCTGAGGGGTTTACAAAGTAAAAAAACAAAAAAGGAGTCCTCACTTCCCTTTACAGGAGAAGCCAGCAAAAAATGCATCAAACTGCATTTAATGACTCACCTGGCTTTGGTAACACCCCCTACAAGAGATCAAAGGGTGTGAGTTTTAACAGAGAATAGCAGAAAGGTCAGAAAAATCACTGGGGTTTCCGGTAAACACAGAGTGCCTCTGAAAGACATGGGTGTGCAGTAACAGGGAGACAATCGGAGAAGACGACAAACACACAGAAGAGGCTTAAATACTCCAACACAGAGATCGTTTGTGCGGGAAGTTAAAAGTTTACAGACTCTAGTGAGGACAGCTCATCCTGAAGCCGCTCGCAGAGACATTCCACACGACATCATTAAACTACCCAGCATGCACTTCAGTCGCCGGCAGCAGAAGCTAGCGCTCACATGCTGGCACGGCATCAGACAGTGTAGCTCCGCTGCCTTATCTCCAGCACCACCAGCTCCTTTTCTGGCCATCGGGAGAGCGCTAAAGCTCATAACGTTCTGGAAATTGATGTGTCCTCAGTTGCTCATACCATGCTAAGAACGCCTGACATTCCCTCAGCCGGGACGGACACCAGCTGCCAAACACCACAGACGCCACGCGATCCTGAGCCGCGTCCCTCCTCAAGCAAGGCCCGAGGAACCTGACACACTCTTTTTTTTTTTCATTTCCCGGAGGGGACCGTCCCTACACCGTGTCTGAGCGCAGACAGGCCCTGCGGGCTCAGCGCCACCAGCCCGGCCAGATCTGGACCAGAGGCGGGCCACTTCTCTAGGTTTCCTGACACAAACCCGAGCAGCCGCATGCTAAACCAGTCGCATAACAACAAAGATGGCCGCCCATCCTGGGAGGAAAGAGCTACACACCCTGTCAGCCTGTACACTCTGATGGTTACATATTAAGTAATTATTCATGGAGTCATTTACCTCATCTGACATTTTAGGTGTAAACCAATAGCTGATTAAAACAAATTACCTAAAACCTGTCTGAATGCATTGCAAGGTATCTTAAACACCCCCCATTCCCTGGATTCACGATGAACCAAAACTGGTCCATGCACCCTGCTCGCCAATCGGCAAGCAAAGACATCGACAGGGCAGCCGCCGATCACGGGAAACTAGCGGACCCAATGCTTTACCGAGAGATTAGCGCTGAAATCTGCAGGGGAGAACACCAGCACCATCTGGTTGGTCAGGAATGACTAAAGGTCGATTTAACCTTTTGTGTAGTATCTATGCCATAGGTAGCCTCGGAGCCTTGTGCCATAGCCGGACACACACCTCCCCAGAAATGTAACTATAGGCGTCAGGGTATGGAGTAGGGTGCATAGCTATGCCATTACCTATGGCCTAGATTCTACACAGAAGCATAAATCAGCCTTAAGACAGGATGTTAGTGGGAGGGGTGGGGGCTGAGGTACCAGCATTCACAAAAAGTTTGGGGGGGGTAACCAGGTAGTATTTCTTCCAGTTGAGACCACCAGTACTAACTGGCTGGTCAGAGAAAGCTATAACGGGAGGCTGGGGTAGGGGGCAGGAGTACCACTGCTCACAAATGCATCCAGACTATTATTAGAGCCGGTCTCCAGGGAGCTGAGCTTTTGTCTAAACGATTCATCCTGACCTGGCCGCTGCCAGCGGGGCCCACAGTCACACACGTGGCGAAGGCCGGAGGGAGGAGACGGGGGTATTTATAGCGGACAAATCTCCACAGGGTGAGAGGGGGGAGGAGATCGACTCCATGGCAGCAATTAGAAAGTGCCCATAAATGCCAGGACACATGAATTTCGCTGCAGAAAGAAAGAGAAACCAAACGGAGGGGACAGGCATGACAACGGCCAATCAGAGCCGATCGAAACGAAAGGAAGAGAAACCAAACGGAGGGGACAGGCATGACAACGGCCAATCAGAGCCGATCGAAACGAAAGGAAGAGAAACCAAACGGAGGGGACAGGCATGACAACGGCCAATCAGAGCCGATCGAAACGAAAGGAAGAGAAACCAAACGGAGGGGACAGGCATGACAACGGCCAATCAGAGCCGATCGAAACGAAAGGAAGAGAAAGCAAACAGAGGGGACAGGCATGACAATGGTCAACAAAACAAGAAACGAGGGTGTCGCCCACTGTTGAGTGACGTCTGTGCTTTACAGGGAAAAGTTCTACTAGTGTGCAAAGCAGCTCCTAGAGGAACAAACCCACTCTGCCCCCACTGACAGGACATCTTTGCCATGCATTTTCCCTGATTTTTACCTGCCCCCCACCCAAATCTCTGCAACTAAGAACAGCGTTGCTTATTATCCCTTCAGACTTAAGCTGAATGCGAGAAAATAGCTGCATCACTGAGATACATTAACAGCTCAGTGAACTTTAATACTACATGGAATATCAAGCAACCTAATGAGAATTCAAGGGCTGAGTGAAAGGGAATCAGGCGGGACCACCTATGGGCTCAGGAATGTTCCGAAGCCTCATTCTGGGAGCCACAGAACACGGGACAGCAGGCGGGGGAAGGTCCCTGGACCCTCCAAACGCCCTCCAGTTAAGCACACGTGTCCGTGAAACGTACGGGCCTTTCCATAGACCGGCTTTTCTTCACCCAGGATCCGGATTCAGGATGGAAGACTGCTGTCCACAGACATCATCAGCGCCGGGAGATGGGGTGACAGGCGCACAGTGTTCCGGAATAGCTGCCGCCACCCCAAGAAAAAACAGCTCTCAAAATAAACGTGGGGGTGCTTTTTATATCCAGTTTATGCTGGGGCACTTCCTGTGTTTATGGAAAAACCAGAAGAGGGAGCCTGGCAGCCAGTGAGAGAGAGAGGCACGGCCCCCAGTCCCCCCTTCCAGAACAATCCGGCACATTTATGGCAGAGACCCCAGCGTGCAGTCACACAAGGGGGGCGTATAAAATCTGAGCGACAATCCTACGAACGTGTTTACCGCAGCACCCCTGAGCAGCTGCTTAATCACCACGCCATTTTAAAAGCAGAGCTAACATCACCCCAGAGCTAACATCACCGCCCTTTAATCCTCGCCCGCATGTCATCATGCCAGGTCACATGACCGGCCTCCACTACGACCCACGGGTAAGCTGACCCAGGCAGAGTTACGAGTGTTGCACTTTCATTACGATGCCGGCCTCCAAAACACTTCTTTTAAACAAGTCAACGCAAAAATCACAAAGAGAAAAAAAGATCATTACTCAGGTATTATGTTTGCTTCGCTGACGTGGGAGAAATGTGCAGTTTCAAATAAAGCCTCCCTTGCGGGTGAAGGAAGAGGCAAGAAAGCGAACCAATCAGAAATGACCGATGTCTAGTGGCCGAGAAAATCACCCAGGAGACGATCAGCTGCTGGATGCTACTGTAGTTACCGTACAGGCCACAGTGGCTAAGCGGGTCGCTCTGCTTCTCTACACAGCATGGCACCTCCCTCTCTGCAAAGGACATGGGCTTTCACTTCAAGGCCTGACTCAGCCGATCAGAGCGTAGACGCAGCTCATCCCTGCGCACCGATGATGGTGGCGATTCTGCTCCCGCACTGGCGACAGGCCACCTAATTAAAAGGATTTATGATGAGATCCCATGTAGCTGCCATGCGTGAGGGTCCCCTGCAGACCACGGGGAGACTCAGGCACACGGTCCCGCACTACAGGCAATTTAGAGACGCTAGTCGGCTTAGCGGTATGTCACTGGGCCGGAGAAGACTGAAGGGGCGAGAGGAAGACTACATAGTATGAAGAGAGCAAGCAAACTCCACACAGAGAGTCGGATTCGGACTCCCAAACCCCGGAGTGTTCAGCACAAATGCCACCCACTGAGCCCCTGCGCCGCCCCCCCTGCTATTAAAGAAGAACAGCGAAGTAAGTTACCCTCCCTCGGGCGTCTGCTCCATCAACCATTTCATGTAAACGACGTAGAAAAAAAAATCATGCAAGTCTCCCCGTTGTTCAAAAACCCGCAGAAGCCAATCATCTGGGTTCTTATAAACTCACCCCCCCCCCACCACCATCCACAAGCAACCCTACATCCGCCCCCCCCCCTCCACGATAAATCACTCCTGCCTCATCGTTTCCCTCTTAAACAATCTCCCACATCATGCAACTCCTGGAAATGACAAAGGTGACGAAATCCCCAGAACCTGCAGCCAGGGCCACAGCTGAGAGCCAAACATCTTTCCGGAGCTTCTCCCTGTCAGCTTATCAAGTAACCAGAACTTTGCAAAAAAAAATTAAATAAAAACAAATTCCGCCACATTAAAGAGAGACTCTGTGGGGTCAGGGGGCTTCCTGAGAAAAAGCTTCAGCAGAATAAATGAACCCAGTGACCCCAGACAGGGGTTCAGCTAAAATTAAGAAGAACAGGTCTTCATCGGTCCGAAACGTCTTGCTGGAAGAGTAAAATGCTCCCGTCAGCTAAAAGAACGTTCTAAGCAGGACTCAGCAGATCTGCTCCGAAAGGAATTACCATACAAATGACAGACACCAGCTCACATATACACGCGTAATGAGCCTGCGTTACGTAATGTCCTCTGAAGATCCGCTCTGCGCCATCTTCCCTCCCCCCTTGGGGGCTTTTGCAGCTCCCTGACCCCCCCCATTCCTGATGCTCAGCTCAGTCCATCCCTGTCCCCCTTCCCACCTCGCGTCTGGATTCTTATTTAATCCGCAAAAACAGAGCATCATGCCCCCTTTGAAATTCTCTGCAAACATCTGGCCGTGTCAGTAATGACATACGAGGGCGCTGGACCACCCCCCCCACCCCACCCCCCCCGCATGGACCGGAGCTGTGTTCTGTTAACGACAGGCGGCTGTGCACACCCACGGCCCCCACCCACCCTGTTCTCCCAGTACATCTCCAGAGGAGTTAGACATGAAACTCTCGCCCAGAATGCCGTGCTGTAGTTTAAAAAAAGCAGGTTTCTCTCTACACGAGGAACGGAATGAGAGAGCTGTTCACCACATGGAGAACATGGAGGACCACAAGTAACAGGGGGATGAAGCTAAGCTGCCCGAGTTCCACGATGGCCTCACCACAGTTCTGCGTCTCACATCACAGATAGATCCCTGAGGGATACCGCTCACCAAACACCCAAGAACCGTAAATATAGCATCAAAACAACCTGCTAGCATGTTGTTCCAGTAAAACAGTTTCTATAAGCAGTCATGCATTTCCCATAACCGCTTACGCAGTGTAAGGTCGCTGTGACTCTGGAGATGATCCCAGAGCAGAGACAAAGCCAGACTTTGTACAACAGGGTGGATGGATTAGACCCTGTGATTTTACTGTAGTGGCAATGGGGTAGTATTTTCCTAACCAAGAGGGCCCTTGGTGTATTTTGCTGACTGGGGGGCATGAACATTTTGCCAATGGTGAGCATTATCCATTAATAATCTCACAATGGAGTCGGATGCACGGCACGATCAAGATATGGATTTACATGTTCCATATATCATGTTTATTTTTTGGTGAAGGGGTAGCAACTGGGGTGGCCATTTATTTATTGGGTGGGGGGGGGGATAGGCACTCCTGGCAACCCCTTAAATCCACCCCTGTGACAGGAAGCACAGGCTATAAGGCAGGGGACCACTTGGACAGGACTGCTGTCCGTTGCAGAGTTCGCACTAACACCCTACGGGAAATTCAGAGACACCAGTTCACCTAACAGATGCTTTTACTGGGAAAAGCCAGTGGAAGCAGAAAAGCAGGGAGGACATGCAACATCCATATGCATGCACAGCTGGGACATCTAACTGGTGACCTTGTAGGTGTGAGCAGGCTCCAGGGCAGACCCCGCACGGCCGTGGATACGTGCATAAGCCAGCCGCTGAAACCCCGGCGTGGTTACCTCTGCTCTAGCTGAATGTGACCCCTCCCCCACCCGATACTCAAGAAAAATACTAAAATGAGAAGAGCTATAGGGTTGCACCTTGGGCCTATTCAAAGCCACTCCCTCGAGCACGGCAGAGTCCATAACGTGAGCGTTATGAGTGGAACACTGTGCTGCTCTTTTCATGACGAATTCCTCTGCGATGACGGGCCGCGTGAAACACCCACCTGCCGGACGGAAGCTCCTTCACAAAGAGCGCGTCTGACCTCAGAGTGATCCGCCGATCATCCCTACGTTCGAGGGAAGTTCTTTCTTCTGAAAGAGCACAATAACGGCATAGAAAAACTAAAATCCGAGGCACCGACCACACTACACAGCGTAGCACTAGTTGTGCAGTAACAGTTGTAGTAACTGTTGTGTAACTGCTGTGTGAGGCTACAATTCAACATTTGAAACTGAGGAGTGTTAAATAAGCCCTAGAACAGAAAGAAAACGGCGTCAATCACCTTTATTTTGATCCAATAAAATGTCTAATAAACGATTAACAGACAGTGGAAGCTATTTCAATGCACAACCCATGGAAACACCGATATTCTTTCTCATACCAAGGCACTGTTGACTTCTTGAATCTGATTGGTCAGAAGAGCGTCGATTAATCTTCTAGGACTGCACACATAGTGCCAGCCAGGTGATTCACAGTCATACATCAATGCACGACTATAATCTTTAACTGTAACTAGTTACTTTATGGAACCTATAAAAGCAGAAGTATTGTCACAGATCACTTAGACGAGGCTTCGAGCTGAGGAGCAAAACCTGTGGTCAGTGATTAAATACCAGAATGAGTTACAGTCATGCGTGACCTGCTTAAGCAAGTTGGTATACAAGTCTGGATTTAATAAGCAAAGTAAACGGTAAATAAGTAAGGTTTTACCCATTACATAACTTAATACCAAGAGGTATGTGAATCTGAATTAAGAAAACAATGGTTTATATATATATATATATAAATATATATATACACATACACATACCTCAGCAGCCATGCATTTTAAAGTCTAATGAAGATGTTGCTATGCATTAACCCTGACATAAACAGTTCCCTGTCAAATTCTTCTTACAGGATTCCTGAAACAGGACGCAGCCCTACAACCTTCATTATTATGGCATAATGACAGTAAGCTCCCCCAGAGCTCATCATGACACCAACATGCCACCGAAAGACTCAACCTCATGCTGTTCGCTCCCAAACGTGTCCGGACCACACCTCACAGGAATCTATTGTGTGCATTTAACATGAATATACAAGTTAGGCTGCATGCGTTTAAGACATGGAGTGACTCCAAACGACCAGTTCTCAAGGGACAAACCAGTGGCCATGTCCCTCCCCAGGTGGGATTTTTTTTCAGCTCTGCAAACCAGAAGCCTGTCACTGAAGGTTTAAACCCAAATAATTACAGAAACTATCGGAACACAGCAGAGGTGGAGACTTCAGGTCCAACCAAGCAGTTGAGCATAAAGAGTCACAGAGGACTCAACTGGTTGGTTGAAACAAAATCCCGATCTGGATTTGTACTTTCTGGACCTGAAATCTCTACCTCTCGACTACAGATTTGTAAATAATGTTCTAATAACCTATGCTCACCTTAAAAAAGTAAGAGATAAAAGAGGAAAAAAATTTATGTAAGTAGGTTTAACTCAAACCTAAGCAAAGCTTTGATTTCAATGTCCTGGTTTGTGCTAATTTGCAGAACTTCGCAAACCTCTAAGGCTACGTTTACAGCTGGTTAGCCTGTTTGATAATTCACCATCAAATTCAGGGGTTTGGAATTATGCAGGAGTTCTGTCTTTGAATGCTCAGTTACCTTAGGGCATATCTATCAGAAGTATACGATCACAGTAACACGTCGAGGGAGAAATGACTGTGATGTTCACCGGAACCAATGAGGCCACGTGAACATTACAGCTTTCTCATACCGACGCAGAATTTGGGTGACCCTAAAAAAAAGTTGGGGGAGCCTAAGTGCGATCTCATGCAACAAGTAAATGACAGTAACTCTGCAGGGGCTAATGCCACAATCTTAAGGTACACCTTAAGGAACACTGCTAGAATAAAGCTTTTTGTTTCTTTTAACTTGTTGGCCAAGGCAGGCTATCACTCTTATAATTTACACAGCAGTCCAGGCAGGGACGGATTATGGGTTGTGTGGGCCCCTGGGCAAAACGTTTGCGAGGTCCCCCACCACCACCACCAGGACCACCACCACAACCACCACAATTCAAGGACCCTTGGCAGCCAAACGCCCTCCCTATAGGGTCAGGGGCCCTTGTAGGCAGAGGATCAAAGAATGTAGGCCCTCTAAAATAGACAAACGAAAATACATTGTTGATAAGCGTTGCAAATTGTTTTGGGCTAGGGCCCCCACGGGCCCCCTGCACCCCAAGGGCCCCTGGGCAGCGGCCCCGCTGGCCCGGTCCATAATCTGTCCCTGAGTCCAGGTTAAACCCACCTACAGGCAGGCAGGCCACCGATTGGCTCTGAGGAGTCTCAGGGGGCGCGGAAAGAAGGGCTTTTCCCTCACAATATAGCATTTCTGTCATTCCCTAAAGACCGCCCCTATTGGGAAGCGGCCAATGAACAGAGAAACAGCCCTCGGCTTCTGCTGATCCAGGACAAAACGGCATCTGTAACTCATAACAGTATGTGAATGTAGTATGTGCCCAGGCTTCGCTGAAAAATGGATTTCACCGTAGATGTGAGCTCATGTGTCTTGACAGAACAAAAGGGAGCGAGATCCGGTTTTAAAATAAGACCACTCATGAAACGTCATATTAAACGCAAAGGGTACTGCTGGTTTAAGCTTTTTTTTTGTTCTTGGATTTTGCCCAATAACCTGAATGGTTCCGCGGTTACAGATTTATTGATGCTCTCCACTACATAGCAAAGGAGACCATATCGTCTGTCAAGTTTTTAAGCATTTTTTCCCCTTCCAAGTAACTCCTTAGGAATTCGCTGAAGGAAAAACTAGACACACGGGGGCACAGTGCTCCCCGGTTTCCACTACACCTCACATCTTACGGCTCACTGCAGTAAACTACTGTAAGTCACCTCACCTGGTCTTTGAAGTGTGACTCTGGTACTAATTAAAATATATAAATCCTGTCCCCCTCTGAGGACCCCTGGTTTAAATATTTCAATACAAAAGGGCAATCAGTACGAAAGAATAAAGCTTCAGGAAGTCAGAAGTCTCAGAGTTGGCTATAACCGCCCTTAGTAAATACGTGGCCATCCTTGATACTACCCTACATCAAGGTAATGAAAAGGAAATGTGGATTATTTTATTTTCTAAATATAACTGGCCCCTAACGGCCACCCCAATCGAATTTTTCTGCAAGCACCACTGGGAATAGCAGCCATAGGAACGCGACTGTGCGAGTATAAAAAATCAATTCACCGTGAAGTACACACTGATAAGCTAAACGTACCTTATATGGCAAACGATTGAAATCAATATTATTTACACCGTTTTTTAAACGCGAGAGCTACTCCGCTTAGACTGTCATCGTGACCGCGATACATTTACGAAGCTGACGTGCGCACGGCGTTTATCATTCTGTCACATAAACCAACACTTTTACGCTTTTAACATGCCCGTCTTTAATGCAGAAAGCACACAGCCGTGTTCTGGGTGAATATGACCACTACCTTCATGCTCTCAGGCTCTAGCAGGAGCGTTTTAACTAGTCTTGTGTATCACTATCGAACTTGCTTTTTTAAACGTTATCAAAAGTATCACGGGCTGCAGTGCAGGGACGCTGCAATGAATCTAGGCTGGAGAGAGGGCCGCTTCTTACGGACTCAGAAACTCATCAGGCCAGATAACAGCCCTTTTAAAAAAGGGAGAGAAAGTGCCATTCTGTGCCTTTCCTCCCTGGCCCTGACATGCGATGAAGCCTGGAGCTGAATTAAGCTCTATTCCCTCATGGACCAACATCCTACTAAAGTATCCGTCATAACCAGCTGTGAAAATTACACATTTCCTTTCATTGTACGACTTACGGTTCATGTGATAAGATGCGTACTCTAGTTCCATAAAGTCACTTTTACCAAATTTCTGGAATAAAAACACCTCAAAGCTTTGACATTTGTAAAAGTTTTTTTTTTTTTTTTGAAGCACGGACTAGAATTTTATAAACTCACTACTTAGTCGTGTGAATAAAGCCAGTTTATGATAATCACATCGGATACATGCAACTAGCCTACTTGGCTGATTAACAGCCATGAAACCTAAGTGTACCGATTAAGATTGCTTTCATTAAAGTAAAGAAATCCGGGGTTAAACCCTCAGATGTATTTGCTGTCCGCCCTAAACGGGACAGGGGTGAAATCTGTCCCTTATTAAGTTTTTGCGGGCTTACAGCCGGGTACTGCCGCAATCACAGCTCGGGAAAAAAAGAGAGAAAACACTGGAGTAAAGCCAAAAAACGCGTGCAAATTTCAAGAAAAGGCACAGAAAAGTAGCAGCAACATCACAGTAACCTTCAGCCATCTCAGATATTTGATTAAGAGGAGACTGTAGTGTGGGATTACCCCTTCGCTTGTCTCTTTTTTGCTTTCTCCTAAAAAGCGCCATATTGCCAGCCGCACCGGTCTTAGGATTGCAACACTGTATCTGAATATTTGCAGGCAACAACAGAGCAATACATTATAAACACATCTTACCTTTGCAATCGCCTTTTTGTATCTCATGACGGCTTGCTGAATAAGACAGTGCACTTTAATATTCCCATCTCCACACGGGACCACCACCCTGGTCCTTCCAAAACAAACTGTCACTTTCATACTTAATATCCCCGATGTATTTTTCCAAAATCCAAAGGCAAAAAATTAAGGTGCAGTGTTACTTTTTACAGCCCCGATTGCCATTAATTTCCCGCTCCAGGACTGTACTCCGAGAAGAAAAAGCAAAACCAAGATGCTTCATCTTTCCACATCGTGGACGGCCTGGAGACGTGTTTTGACCACCTGTTTAAGTTTCTTTTTCTGGGAGTCAGATCCAGTGTGTATTTTTCCGTAGACTGCACGCCATTGAGTGTGGAGAAAGCGCCTCCCCAGCTCTGGACACCACGAGGTCTGACTGGGGGAGTCGGAGCTCCGCAACTTCAGCTCGGAGAGGGAAGGCGAGCCTGTGCCGCCGAGCTCCAGAGCGGGGGTGGGGTGGGGATGGAGGAGGGAAGGGGGGGGGGGTGAAGGGGTCTCTTCAGACGCTAACAGGCGAAAATCATGACTGACAATTAATAAAATCTGCACAGGCACCGCGACCTGCCGCGAGGATGTGTCTGCTGGTGTTCGGCTTTTATAAAAAAAAAAGAGGCTGCGTCAAAAATCGGTACAGGAGCTGATATGTGTGAGGTTTGTTTATCACTAGCTGGGTGTAGTATAACAAAATACATAATTAAAAGTTATTTTCAGTTAACTGTAGCATGAGGTTAGGTAGTGAATCGGAGAGGAGGGTGGGAACCAGTAATCTAAAATAGCAAGTCCCTTCAAGTGGATGACGGTCTAATATAAGCATTTTTTTTCGTCAAGTTCAAATGTAGAGTTTAATGCAAATCATCTAGATTTTCTGTCGAACTCGCCTCCTGTGACTATAGTGCACGTCAGTGCTTTTTCCACAGTGCCCGTTTCTAACCTGATTTGAGATGTAGATCGCCGTCTTATTCATATGTATATATGCATACCCACCGATCAATTAAGATCAGGCATCGCGTTAAAAGGAATGAATGCTGAATCAATCCTGTTATAGCCCAGGTCCCCAGGCACCGCGTTACTGTGATAAATAGAGCGTTCGTCTGTGCCGTAAATCACGTGTAAACAAACGAACTGCTCATCTGTGTCGGTTTTTGTCATTCTCAGCTGTAACTATTGCACAGTAACCTTAAACGGTCAGAATGGTTTGGTGTAAGCTCAGCTGAACACGAGTCAGATAAAATGTGATTCGGGGATCTTCAGATCCTCAGATTCAATTAAGGCAGGCTGTACACGTTCTGGCACATTATTGTATAAATTCCATCGATTCTCTCCTTCAGTGAAAATGACAAGTCGCTTAAGTTTGTTGTAGTGGCGGACTGGCTACAAAAAATCAGCCAGGAAATTTGCCAGTCACGTGCTGCTGACCGAGAGAGGGGGGTGGTCCCACTTGGTATATTTTGCCGTTGACCCTGGGGGCGGGGCGGCTTGGTGTATTTTGTCGACTGCAATCATATAGGTTATATCATATTATGGCGGCGTTGGGGAAGAAAGACTGGCCCACGTTAGACCGGGCCAACTTCCAGATATTCTGTCGGCGCCTGGATTGTTGGGTGGATGCTCTCCATCAGTGACAAAGGCACGTGAGACACACCGCAATGACGTAAACGATTCATCAGACACGAAGAGTTAATCAAAATGCGCACAAAACCTCCAAATGTATCCGTCACTCCCAGGGACACTTTCTATGGAGAGGGAACAACACGGGAAATTAAACATAACAATGACAGGGCTACTTTTAAAAATATTTCTTATTTATTTTTTTTCTTTTATGGACTTTGTAAATGACCATTCTTTCTTTGGAGAAGAAAACTTGAGGAAGACATGGCGTACATAATATCCAGTCTTCCAGTAAATGTACCTTAATTAAACGCTGCTTGAGAATTTCTCAGCACAGCAAGGACAATGGTAGTTATTACTGTGATTTATGCTTCTGGGTTCATAGTTTCTCTGTTTTTTTTCCCCCTGAGGAACCGTGTCAAATGTGAAATTAAAAGGGCTTATTAGTTAGGGCAGTGCTTCCCAACATGGTCCTCAGTGACCTACTGATGGTCCATTTTTTTGCTCCCTACCAGCACCATGGTAGGGAGCAAAATGTGGCAGTCCACATTTTTGCTTCCTCTCACACTGTCAAAAAAAGAGTATTTGTACCTTTCCTTGTCACTGGGGCTATACCCTCAAGTACCTTTAGCTGTAGGTAATTGTAACTTTTAAGGCACAGAATTGAACTATATGAGGAACATTTCTGTACCATTGGGGGTATATTAATGTTGTTTGTACGTTTGGGATGCTCCTCAGAGTCCATTTATGTACTTTAAATTAGAATAAAAGGTAGATTTGTTTACAGCTAGGGGACAATTGGCAGACTCTTGAGGGTACAGCCTCAGTGACAAGCAAAGGTATAAATTGGTGTTCTTTTTTCTGAGAGTGCAGCTCCCTATACCGGGATCTGGGAGGGAGACAAAATATGGGTCTCCAGATTACTACACGATCCCGGAAGCACCGGGTTAGCGTCTGGCATGAGCTCCTTGGCTGCTGCTCCGATAATGAAATCCCACTCAGAGGGCGTTGTGGCCCCCAAATCTCATCTCCAGAGTAATATCCTACAAAGCTGCCCGTCGGAACATAAGCCAACCCTGAGCAGGGTCGTTTGAACTCTGATGAGGACGCACACTCAGGCGAGCACTCTCTGAGTTGGCGGCATCGATTTTACCGGGCTGTCATTCCTCATCCCACGGCTCTTGGTCCAAAAGCCGTCAGTAGAGCCGAGCCAAATGGCGGAGGAGACCTTCAGACACTGCAAGGTTTGCAGTGGAGGGGGGCAGCTACTTCTGATGGCATGGTCGGGATAAGACACAGACCAGCGGCACACGGCTCAGGACCTCCTCACTGGTTAATCTGGACCAGTTGGTAGAGAGTCCATATCCGCGCCTACAGGATGTCGTTCACCACGGGGTTTCTCCACTTGTCCAAGCACAAGGCCCAGTTATCCATTATTTACCATGTGGGTGACTTATTGGTGGGGGGAGGAAGAGGATGCTCCCTCGGCAAATTTCACCAACCAGGAAATATTCCCAGGCAGCAATTGGGCTGACATCCCTGTGGTGAACTGCACTTCCCTGCCACGGTTCTGCAGCCCAAACAGATCCCACTGGCAGCCACCCCCCAGGCCAGGACCAGAGGCCGAGAACCCCCCCCCCCCCCCCCCCACCCCCCAACAGCTAACAGACTGCTGGCAGAATAGCTAATACGCTTAACGAGGCAGTAATTGAATTTCTGCTTAGCCGAAAAGCATCACTCGATGTGTCATCTTATGAGTCGTTTTAGGTTTTTTTTTTTTTTCGCAGCCCTGCTGTGTGGCCTGTAGCGTTTTGGTCGCGTGACTCGTTCCTAGCCACACCACCACTTGCTGTCACAACCATTATATATATAAAGGGAAGGTGCTTTACAAACAAAAGTATAGAAGGCACGAGACAAAAATAATCAAAACCTTTTCAACAATTTTTCATGATTTTACACAGAAACGTGAAAAATACGAGGTAAACCAAACGAACTGTCTTAAATCACAACATTAAATACAAACTATAATCAGCCCCTATATTGACAGGATAATGCTTGCCACCTAGTGGTGATCTTGGGAGTAGCATATATTTAAGCTTTCATTCTCCAGGATGGGGAGATAGGACTGCTGACACTGGAGTCTGATTTCCGTCTCCACAAGTTTAGAGTTCTCATGGTCTCCTCATGTTTCATGGCTCTTCACTTCATTCTTTGGTTTCAAGGCTAGGTTCATTTTCATATCTAATTTGCTCGTGATGTATGAACGTGTGTGTTATGCTCTACGACAGACTGGCGTCCCACACGGATCTTGCGCGGATCATATGGTGATATTCCCTCTACAGTCAGGTACCAATTGTGCTTCCAAATGTTGGTTCGTGTCTATAGAACAATATATCAGTGGATTCAAAGGACACGTCATAGTCTTAAAGGTACATCAAAGAGACCGTATCAATAATACATTTACATTTTAGGAAACATCTCAAAAAATATCAATGGTCTTGACATGCAAGAGCGTTTTTAAAAGAAAAATACAACAAAACAATAAAACAGCAGTAGCTTTATTTCATATGTTTTCTTATTTCGATGCATCAAAAACGAATAAAAAAGATAAAAGATCCACCGTCCGTTTCTTTTCAGTGTAAGAATTTAAATTCTTCTTCATTCACTCGGGTAGCTACATTCAATGGCTGGGATGCGCTTGGCCTGTCACTGGTAATGCTGTAAGAGCAGAAAATCTCGGACTGGTTGTAGGGCTGCCCAGCACCCCGGAGGGCGATTTCCCGCTGCTGGCCTCTGCTTTGTCTCAAACTTTAATAAACGCCTTCTTTATCACGTCAATGCTGGGGCTGAATCAGGCTTCTGAGCGGCCAATGACCTGCTACTGAGACGGAGATGCAAAAGCAGTTTGTCCAGGAGTTTCAGGCTGCAGCCGCACAAAACAAAAATTTTGCCCTGGGGAAAAATACCCATTCAGCCTGTGAAGTTAGTCAGAAACAGCAGCGCTTTCTATTTGCATAATCTTCTGCTGATCCTTTTTTTTATATACAAATGGCTGCACCTCTGCAAATAAAAATTCAAAACATGCCTTTAAATATGCGGTTGTTTTTGCAGTAAAAACCCGAAAACGGCACGACTGAGGGGAGATTTTCTCCTTAACACAACCTCAATGTGAAGAAGAAATGGTCCAATTTAGAGAGAATAAATTAAGCCGCGACCCCCCCCCCCCAAACTAACCTTATTTATGGGTGTGTTAAATTCGAACTGCATACACTAGTGGCCAAAATTGTGGAAACACTTCCAATTTTTAGAGATTGCAGAACTTTATCCAGCTACTCCAGTATGATATTTGTAACATTCTTTTATTGTTTATAAACATTACTGCCAATATTCGTGTAGTAATTTTTAAAACATGATGCCAAAAATACGATGTGTTTCCTCAATTTTGGCCACTAGTGTAATACCATGTTTTTTTAACGCGTATAAAACAGAATACAATTATCGAAAGTGATTTTTCACATTCACATCACACGTTGCAGAGTGATTTTTGCAAATTAACTAACATCTAAAGTCTGTAACATTGTGCTGAACCACCAACGGAACAGCCTGTAAGTTCCTTTTCACAGACTGAGTGCGTAATTTTTGTTGTGACATTGTCTCAGTGACACGGTAAACGAGCGTCCAAGCAGATCCACCTCCAGACGCTCACGTACGTTAAACTTGAGCGCCAACTCCACGTGAACAGCCTGACACCTCGCCTGGAAGGCCGTCTCCACCCCAAGACGTTCTGCAATAAAAAGGCTTCTGGAACATTCTTGAAATGGTTCCCAGCCACCAGCTGGAAAACCTCCACCCCCTCCAGTTCCACGGCTTCTACACAATGTTAAAACTCCACTCGCAAAGGCACCGCCTCGGCAAATATAAGGAGCTGCTGTGAAATGGCACCTAGCTCTTCCTCTGTGATTCATTTCACAGTTGTTTCACTTGTATACGTTTAATTAAATTTAGGTGTAATTGTAACAAGCCGGTTGGAGGACCAAATCAGATTGTCATCCTGCATGATGATGTCATCTCTCAGCGACCACTGCATTCCATTTCAAAATGAATGACAGGAAAAAAAATCAGAATTTGAGATGCTATGATTGGAGGCGATGCCGGCTATTACTATAGGCAGCACAGTTGCGTAGTGCCCTTGAATTACCTGTGCTGTCAAGTGAAATGATTATCAGTTTTCTTGGTAGAGCCCCCCGACTGCCCGAGTAAAGCTTTGCTTATAGGGTCACTGAAAAGGTAGATCCGACTTAGGATGGGGAAAAGGTCATGTGACAAGTGTGTTTGTTCATTTCATCTGTGCTTGTGTTGTCCCTGGGCTCCAACAGGTGGCTGCCCATTGCGGCCCTACAGCTCTACAGCTTACTCTACTAATAACAAGTTGAGATGTAAAAAGATAATTGATTAATGAAGTATGGATTATAATTACCTTGCTGACGCTTGGCGATATGACAGTATTATCAGACAAGTAACCTGTTGTCAACCTCTGACAGTTAAAAAAAAAAAACTCTGATTACCACCGTCGTAGGGGAAGTGGGCTGCACGTAATGCAAGGTGACAATTCAGCCTTCTAGCCTACATTTCTGATGTAGTTAAAAATACGCACACATTTAGGGTTGCCACCTGTTCCGGTTCTCCCAGGATTGTTCTCTTTTCTGAGCGACTGTCCCGGAAAATATTTTTTTTTTCCCGGGACATGAATTTTTGTTAAAATGTACCTCTAATTTATAATTTTGTAGTTTCAAAAGAAACCTCATTTGGTTTCCTTCCACTCCTATTCTTTTTTCTTCCTGGTCATGTTTAAACATACAATCCTGCGTCAGTAAATGGTTTAAAATGGGTAAAACGCAGAGACGATTGGCCTTGTCTATACTTCAGTTTGATTGGTAGCAGAAATAGGAAGCTTACCTTATTACCTAGTTACTGCTCGGGCTGTCGATCTGCCACGTCAAAGAAAAAGCGATTCACAACCTACAACTCACAGGGGATGAAAAGATAAAACTTGCCTGAATGGATCAGGCACAACCAAGTAAACTTGGGGGATATTACACGAATTAGAACTTGCTAGATAACTTAAGCCAAACATGAAAATTGTCCAATAGGAGGAAAGGTAAGTGACCTGCCTTTTGGACAGTCCTTATATTTGACTTAAGTTATCCAGCTAATGAAGAAAGATTGCTTTGTGGAATACCCACCCCCTCCCCGTTCTCCACCTTTTCTGTCCATTCAAATTTTCAGTTAAATACGGAGGAAAAGCAGCGCTGGAAAATCATAAAAATACAAAGTAGCAGTTTTATATTAACCAAATACAAAAATGCAAACAAACAAACGTCTTTAAATGATCATGCTCGGAGTTTAAAGCATTCATCGAGGGACAGCAGGGACTGCTGCAGGCGGCACAAAGGGATGAGAAATGCACATGGAAACGAGGTGAGAAATGCCAGTGTCAGGTTGTCCAAAGTCATTCATTTAAAAGGTTGTGCATAATTTATCATAAATACGTATAATAATGTTTTCATAGCTACTCCCTACACCTTCAGACATATTAGGGTTAGATTTTATAATAGATCACAATTAGACAATATATATTTACTCATTAAAGAAAAAAAGTTGTATTTGACGTAGAAAACGACAGCAGCAGACGAAGGTGCGTGCAGACAAAACAGTGTCTCGGTTGAAATAAATCAGAGGTGACAACGCCACACGCATCGCTATTGTTTTTTTTTAATTCCTCGTATGTCACGTGAAAGTATCAACGTACGTAAGCATCGGATATACTCGCGGTACCATAAGTTTCGCGAACCACTGCTTTAGCCCATTTTAGACAGTCCGTAACATGTTTTTAAACTGTAATAATCGATTGTTATCCACAGAGCGTAAAACATGATGATCAACATCGCTAATCTGCAGTGCCTCCTTCAGTGCCATATGCTTGTGTTGGGGAGGGGGTGGTGTTGAATGTTGAAGTACAATAGCTCATATTATTTTTTTTGCTATCGCCCAGCTCTTCTTTCTCTCCACCGCGACCTGATGTCCACTTAGCTAGATTTCCCTCATGTTGACACTGGAACGTCCATCTTTTCCTCTTTCCTTCCACTGATCTGCAAAGCTCGTCATGGCCACCATTTCCAAATGCGCTCCCCTCTTACTCTCTCCCGTTGAATGTATCCCTTTCATGTGATTATTAAACTGTCTTGGTTTGAGGTCACGGGCTGATTTTGCCTGCAGGTTGGAATAATTCACATTTATATATTTAGCAGACACTTCTCTAACCTCTGGACCTTGAGAACCAGACCTGAGTTTCAGTACAGACCTATTTGTAAATATACAAATAGTTAACAGAGGTTAACAAAACTCTAGTTATACCTATTGATGATGCATCAGGTCAGCAGGTACACAGTCCATGTATGCTGTAGCTCAGCGTTTAAGAAACGTCAGCGCGTTATGCTAATTATGTAAACAAACATGTTTAGCTGATTGTTAGCCTGACCACGTTTAACTAATCTGGTACTGTAAGCACATCGATACATGCTTTCTTCATCAGACATATATATATCTAAAATGGCCTGCCCAGCTCAGCTGGCTGGTCAGGATAATGTACTAGGAGCAGTGAACAGGATTGCTGAAGTGGGTGTGGCCTCTGGGGGTCACATGTCATGAAGGCTCCGCCCCCATGGTTGCTCGACAGGACCTGGCGACAGCTGGCTGTTAGCAGTGGCCAACGCCCACATAGCTGTGCAGAGAATGTGCAGCCAGACTGGCTTCCTAAGCTGACGTCCTGCTGCTGATCAGCTCGGATCCTGCAGAGTCTGCCGCAGATGTCAGACCACCATCCATACCGGCAGCCTTTTCAGATCGAGCATTTACTATAAAAACAGTGTACCAGTGTAGCTTCTGGATGGCAGTGGCCTGTTACTCTCTGGGAGAAGAGCTGGAGCGGGGGGGGGGGGGGGGGGGGGGGGGATGGTGCTTTCATGCATCCAGAATCATGGTTTCCAAGGCACTGTAACAGGTGGACTGTTAAAGTCTTACTGTGTGTCAAACGGCACTAATAAACGCTGCTCCGAAGTAATCAAAGACCGGTCACCTGACTGCAGCAAATGGCTGTCAGCTAAATGTCCCGTTTACCCCATACCCCCCTCTAACCACAGATGCCCCAGGAGCGCCCCCGCTGTCACGGTGACAGACTCACCATCTGCAAGCTGTTCCCCAGCCCCTGGTGGGTGGAGGAGGTGAAGGTGTGGATCTGTGTGAGGTGGACCTGCAGACAAGCCGCTATCATGAAGGCCGTTACTATGGAAACCCCTTCCCATCAAGACATGCAAGATACGCACTCACATACACACATATGTAAGTACCTATACGGTACTGTGCAGAGGTCATAGAAAGGGACATTTAAATGATCTTCAAGTTGGTGAAAAAAAAACTATGATATTTTGTCTGTCAAAGTGTGTCAGCTTAGCCAGTTCAAATCCTCTGGGAAAGTCACCCCAGTATATCCGATAAAGCCATGTACTCTTTGACTTCACCCCTACCCCACCTCATATGGCTAATCAGTACGTCACGGACTAATTCACTTAATTCACTTGTATTTTTTGACTCGGCCACTAGCCTACCTTGAATAGCTAATCAATACCTCATTGACTTTTTAAACTAATTACATTTATTAATTAAGAGAGCTGGTGAAGAAATGCAACGAATCCATGGAACGGCTGAGGTGCCGCTGAGGAGAGGTTTGGCCACTGAAGCGGTTTTCGTCTAGCCCTTCCAGCTAGATATCAGTAACTTTTTGGAGATCAAAACAAATTCCTGTTTGTTTTTTGTTGAGTTGCTGTTAATTTGCATACATCCCAATGTTAAATTGCGTTTTGAGGGAATATACATTTTCCATCCAGATAAGTAGCTTTAAACATTTCCTGCCCAAGATTTTTGCATAGTACTGTACATATAGTGTAACACAGACATGTTCTAACGGACATGCTAACACATCGACACACATATGCAGATATAAATCAACATATAACTAAGGCTTTAATTTGGGAGCCAGAAGTCTGTTTTGGGTCATGAACATAATGATTCATTTATCAGCTGTATGACGAGGGAGCAGCAGAAACAGATGGCATCTGCCTGGAGATAAATGCCTCTTCCATGCATAAGAATAAACCCAGGAGATAAAGTTTGGATGTTTCTGCCTTGGTATATAAACTCGAGGCCTGCTCAGATAGTGCTAGCCAGTAATGGACAAAATGACAATTCATGAACCATTTGCTGTTTTTTTTTTGACATCACTAGATGATGCTCTCGGTTGAAAAAAATGACACAAGGCATGCCCCAAAGCAAACCGAAAAACACCGTCTAGAGGGCTCAAAAAATACAGCAAATGGTTAATGAGGCGTCATTTAGTCCATAATTAATACCCCATGGGGCCCACTCATCATGGTGGGAGTCCTGAAGCAGATCCCAGGTAGCGTAGGGTACAAAGATCGGGTACATACACAAAAGTGTTCTGAGGGCAGAATGAAAAATGATTGGTCCAGAGTGATAACCAATTAGATTGTAGAGGAGGTGGGCCTAAACAACTAGAGGAGTTTAGTTGTTTGGGCCCACCTCCTCTACAATCTGATTGGTTATCACTCTGGACCAATCATTTTTCATTCTGGCCTCAGAATACTTTGCGCAAGTAAAAATTCTCAAGTTCAGTTAAGTCCGTGGATGAAGAAAACCATAAATTAGCATCTTAACTAGTTCCCTTCCTTAATTAGGTAGCTTACTGACACCAAGACAGCTTCCAAATCTCAAGCGGAACTGCTACTGTTCCCTTAAAAAATGAAAAAAAGCCCGTCTTACTGAGCCATATACATTTCAATACTGTGAAATTGTGAAGCTCACTTCCAGTAGCAGATTTTCCCGTCAATCAAATTCACCTCATCAAATGCTGCTCACAGAAGCAGCTATTACTCTGTTTCTGTTGGCTACTACATGTGGCTAACAAGGCAAAACATTCAAATTATCGGGCCTGAATTCACACCAGGGGACTGTCACCATGTTAGTCACTACTTTAGCCCTCACGCTCAAGGAGCAGTCGGCAAACCTCCTAGAAACATCCATCTCGCTGATGTACTTGAACACAGCGATGAAGCAGGGAGAGCTTGTTCGTCAGCCTGTTCTCCAACTTTTCCCTGGCCCACTTTTACGGCAGGTTATCACAGTACTTGGCGAGCTTTCAGCTGAAAGAAAAAGAAAAGAAAAACCCAGGGTTTTACCCATGAGACCAGTACAAAACCTGAGAATGGTGCCCATTTGAGTTGAGCTGACGTCTGCTGCTCCTAAGGTGCATCCAGGTTCTCAGCACAGTTCATGGGATTTGCAGATAGACTTTGCCTCTTCGTCGTTGACCACCGAGTTCAAAGTCTAATAAAAGATATTAAATAGCAAAAAAAATACATTGGTATTAAGCTGTAATTTAAATCAATGCAATTAAAACCACTCACTGAGTCACAGCACCTCCCCAAATTAATCATTACGACAATACTATATTAAAAGCTTATGCTAATTTATTTTTGCTAAATGCCTCACTGTCGCCACCTGCTGGTAAAATAACATTCAACTGACTTTAGTAGAGAAACGGTAGTAAAATCTAAATGATTTTGTATTTAATAACTTAACTATTCAATAGAAAAAAGCACTATTATGATTTGGGAAAAAAAACTGATTGATTCGGATTGCCCTGTTGACTAACATGAAACGACAAGTTAACAGTACTGAGAGACTTTCTACCATTTAGTCTGTAACTCCATCTTGGGCAAAATTCCAATGTCACAACTTCAGTTAACTTGGCACATTTTTCAAATCCTATATCGTACAACCTTGAGAGAAACTGTTCAACACCTTAGGCCTCCTACCTGCTGCCTCGACACTCTGCCTACAAGGTTCTTTAAGGATGTTTCTAACTGTATAGCATCGAAAGTTTTCAGTCAGGCCTTTTCCAAGGGCCCTGAAGACCACATCATTATCAAGCCTCTCTTTAGAAAGTCCAGCTTACATGCCTCAGTAATAAGTAACTATAGTCCTACATCAAACCTACTTTTACGCAAAAGATCATTGAAAAGGTGACTTTTCAGCAACATGGTTCTTTCATGATGCAAAACAATTAATGTTTTCTGCTATACCTACATCAAAGCACCAAGACTGCACTTATTGTGGTCTCGAATTTGTCTAATCAGTGATGAATCAAAGATGTTAGTTTTGGTATTACTGGATCTCATTGCTGTGTTTGACATGGTTGACTATAGGATACTGCTAGACAGACTAGAAAAGTAGCTGAGAATTGGTTTGAATCATCCTTACAGGATACGGACTACTTTGTGTCAATAGATAATTAAATTAATCTGAGCAAATAATCACATGTGGAGTTCCTCAAGGGTCCATTCTTGGGCCTCTTCTGTTCAACATCTACATGCCCCCCCTCGTTCAGATTACGGAACAGTATAACATCTCTGACCATAATTGTGCAGATGACACCACGACTCTACATTACAGTGTCACCACATGACCATAGTCCCTTACACTCGCTGAATATGTGCATTGAACAAGTTAAATCACATCATACATGACGGAATGTTCTACAATTCAACACGGAAAAAACTGAAATGACTCTTTCTGCCCCCCCCCCCCCCCCCCCCCAAAAAAAAAAAGAAAGACTGAAAATCATCACTCACCTTAAATCCAGGACAATAAAGCCCACAAATCAAGTCAGAAATCTGTGTGTAGTTCTGGACTCTGACCTTAATTGCAACAGCCACATAAAGACGATTACAAAATCAGCCTCCCACCACCTTAAAAGCATAGCAAGAATTAAAGAATTTCTCTCTAAACCAGATACGGAAAAGCTTGTTCATGTGTTTATTTTCACAGGCTAGACTATTGAAATGGTGTCTTCACAGGTCTTGGTAATAAATCAGTCAGACAGCTGCAGCTCATCCAGAATGCAGCCGCCGGCGTCCTCACTAACACCAAGGAAGTGGAGCATATCACACCTTAAATCACTGCACTGGCTTCCTGGGCATTACAAGATTGATTTTAAAATACTAGTACTTGTGCACAAAGTACCAAATGGTCTCTGGCCCAAATACTTTTCTGATTTCCTTGAACATTATGAAGCATCCAGACCCCTGAAGTAATCTGGCAAAAGTTTACTCAGTGTCCCAGAATGAAGACCAAGCAGGCTGAAGCAGCTTTTAGTCTCTATGCTCCCTGTCTGTGGAACAAGCTTCCTGAAGACCAGAGGTCTGCTAACACTGTCAGCTCATTATAATCAGGGCTTAAAACGTTACTGTTTGCTGCAGTTTTTCAATAAATTAAATCAGTTTATTCATACACTGTCACCACAATGTGAATTGTTAGTTGAATATTTATTTGCTTGTTTGGCTTTTAGGCTTTTTGGTCTTTTGTGACTTTATTTTTTTTTTTATTTAAATGTATCCTTCTGATTTTGTAAAGTACTTTGAAATTGCCTTGCATTTGTATTACGCTACATAAACAAACTTGCCCTGCATTACCATGACCTGCAAACATAACCTGCAACTCTGGGTCACCATTTGGGCAAAAGAAAGGTTCAGCTCTGTTTAATAAAACAAATGACAACTAGGAATGATCTCTAAGTGACAGAATGAGGCAAAGAATATTTTTCATCGGAATGAAAAATATCCTTAGTATAAGCTGATCTACCTCAAGGAGTATCAAAGTTTTGGATAAGGGGTTATTTCAGGTCACACACACACACACAAAAACCTCAGTGAGTAGTGCTTCTTCACATTTATGATCAGGTTCTCTAGTGTCATAACAGGAAATATTGCAATTTTCTTTCTCACAACTTCCTGTGACAACGACTTATCTGTTGCACATAGGCCATACGAAAAATCAAGACCACGCCCCCTACACAGACCACGCCCACACACAGAACAGACCTCAGTCCTTAACAAGGCCACACCCACGTCGGCAAAACACGCCACACTTCCCGGGTAGGCTTCCTGTCAACTGAAAATCATAATTCAAGTCATCAGTTACAATATTGTTTTGATCATAAATGGGCTTCCTACTAAAGCTTTAAAAACAAAAAAAGGGGAAGCAGACGGGTACAAAACATGGTACACCTGCGCAGACAGACAGACATACGTTTGTATTATCGTCCGTCCTGAAATGCTGACTTTTCATACTGACGGCATTAATGATGCCAAACATATTTCCAACTAAAATCAAAACAGCTAAAACTGACAGCTAAAACTGACTAACTAAAACTAAAACTAGCTAAAACTGACAAACAAAAAAGTTTCACCCTGCCTTGTGCCCCCCAGATCATTACCAAGATAAGTATTTCGGAATTTGGCAGAAGGATGGATTGCGTGTTACAGGAAAAACATGGCAAATATCTATGTGACACTAAACCAAGTACAAACTCACAAAGTTAACAAGTGTAATGGCTTCACTTTACACAAATTAAACCTGCAAAATAAAAGGAACCAGTTAAAAGAAAACTTTGTTTCACTTGTTTTTGTCCGTCTGAGGAAACTTCATGCCGTTCTATCCGACACAAACCAGCGAGCGGATGGTGGTATTAGTCCCTCGCTGTGCATTACCTTCTCTGTAGGAATTTTACCCACACGTGCTTTTTTTAAGCTTTCTTATTCTGTATAATATATTAATTCAATCTTGTGTTTTATTTTAATTTATTTTATACCGTGACTGTTGCTTAATGTAATTGTATGGGGTTATTGAGTGTTTTAAAAGGCACTAGAAATAAAATTTATTAATTATTATTATTATTACCTATAGCTGCAAACAGGAAAGAGAACAAGCGTACTCTGGGAAGCATGATTTCCAATAAGATAATGACTGGCACTACATCCGGTTGCGATCACTGCGCCGTTCCTGGCATTTTGAGGGGAAGGACATTTGAGAATAAGTGAGCGTGAACACGTCTCGATCCCTTTCATTCTTTAGGAGGGAAAAACTCAGTACTTGAGATATTTAGCAGAGAATTTGATTAAGGCGGCTATGGATCAGCTGTCCGCTCTGTCAGATCCAGGACGTTACTGCCAGCAGAGCAGGTGGCATCTGAAAAATGTCTCCCAAGACTCTGGCACGCGTTTGATGTCACAAGGGGGTAGAGTGACCCAGGGTCGCAGTCTGGGTCCATATGTCACAAGGGGGTAGAGTGACCCAGGGTCGCAGTCTGGGTCCATGCACCACACATGGCAATAATCACTCAGCTATACCCACCATGGCCGAACTGACTGCTGCCGTTTTTGTGTTTTCCAGCTGTTGCTTTTAATCAAAATGACTAAACTATCTCACAGCAAATCCATTTGTGACCCTATCATCTTATTTATTGTCATAGAGGGGGAAAAAAATCAATTGTCATCATAATCATCAGCAATCAAAACTGCAGCGGTTGTGTGCGTCATGGTATTGGCTATCCAAATTTCCCAGATAAGTAGCTGATTATACGAACTGGATCGCAAGCGGAACGTTATCGAAACGTAACGTTTAGTAGTTAGCTTTGTGGACCATTAGTGATGCAGACAGGTTATCACAGAGCGCCGTTCTGTCATACTCTGCTGCTCGCTCAAATAAACGTTCGTTTATTATTTCAATTAAGTTGCTTACCAAATATGGATATCCTTAAAATGAAAGTCCATTGTAGCTTACAGTAACACCTGGCTTTACAAGCTTTGAAAATATGAAATAGAAGGACATATTTTGGTTCGCCAGTACAGTGTGTTCCACTAGCTATCTAGCCACGACGTTATCAAAACAGAGCACAAGAGAAGCCCTTTAAAACATCTGGTGGAAATTGCATCTGTCAGCATCTAACAAAATAGTTAAGAAAACTGAAATTTCTCTGACCCAAATTGGGTGATTTTCATACCCGACAAACCCGAGATACTGGATACATTTTGAATGGATACATGCATATTGGACATGCAGATCATCTGATTCTCTTACAATGTTTAACTATGTCAAGATTGGCGTAAATATCACAATTATTACTATGCTATTGATGTATAGGTGATGTGAAGCATAATTTCAAATGAACTAATTATATTGTTATTGTTCTCATTAGCTCCACTATAGTTAGTTAAAAAAAAAGGTTCCAGACATACCACTAGAGGTCACCATAAACACGCTCAGACATACCCTACAAGGGCGAGACGGCGAGGAAAAAAGACAAACAAAATGCAGACTTAAACATGCAGGTAACACTTAATTATTTTTGACTCTTTAGTCATTCAATTGCAACTGTTACAATATAATATAAATATTATATTTTAAGTTAACCCATATTCGGTTCTAATTGACAAAGGGTTTAATTGCGGTGTTATTAGTGCATGGTGTGTAAACCGCAACTACATCATTAATATTTCTTGAACTACGAACTATTTTGTGGCAATAGATACGGACGTGAAAGCTGAAAACCCGGGCTTTGAAGGCCAAAGATTAATCTGCCTTAGCAGATATCCAGTGAAATAGATAATCGTATATATCAATGAAATTCATGGATTTCCGGACCAAATGGCAAACTAAATAGAAACATGAAGCTTGAATGTGTTTAATATTTGAATAAGAGTAAATGTAAAGGTAAAATCATTTTACACATATAGAAAATGTATATACGTCACGCCGTACGTCACGTCACGCCCTGTTAGAAGTTGGGACTGGAGCACCCTCATGTGAGGAGCGCTCTTTGTTAAAGTGTGCTTGCTACGGTGGTTAACCGCAAACCCGTTTTTTTTTTTTTTTTTGCTAAATATTGGTATAAAACAGATCTGGTGGAATAGTAATGGAGAAGAGGAAGGGTAAAGAAAAGGTACCCTACCGGGAGAAATTAAATCCTGATGCCAAGCAACGGTATTTGGACAGACTGTTAACCATAACTAACATAGATCCGTATGACTTGGCAACCCAAGATTGGATTACATACCCCGATGCACTACCTCCACTCACATACTCGGACATTGTAATTTATCACGTTTTTAAAGTGGGTGCATACCCTTTACATCAGTTTAATGTTATACATCCCTAGCAGTGGCTGGGTGCAAGATCTGCTCATTCACAAACCGGCAAATTGATACAGCACAGTCATACTTGCGAAGGTAAGGTGCCACTCCGCTTTTTGGCCCAATTATTAAACCAAACAAAATACAGAACTTTCAAAAAACATTCTGCAACGTGATTATTTAATTGAGTCGTAAGTAGTTGGTTTTATCAGTCTTGTTATTAATTAAAAAAACATTTGCAAGAATCTTGTTTTTTTATCTTTTAAAAATGCATTTTTAACTTGCAATGGGCAGATATGTTTAGTATTTGGCCATGTCCAGTTGAAATGGGTGGAAACGTGATTTCACATGTTAATTCCACAGCGTGTGCATAAAAATACCTTTTAGGTTTGCATAGAGGGTCCCTGATGTTACTCACCTCTAATTCATTATTACATGATTTGTCATTGATTACATTTCTGTTGTGCAACAGGTCATGCACTCACGGTGCCTCAACGATTACTCTGCAGGCTTAGGCTATCATCAGCTCCACTGGTGAGGTTTCCTCAGACCACTGTACATGCCTAGCTGGTCTTACTGAGACATGTACCCACGTTGGGGCCCTGCGACTGTCCGCTGTAGGCAAATGAAGACGGTCACAGGCAAACCCGCATACTGAATCCTACAAAGTAATGTGAACAAAGTGCATATTGAGGTGTGTCATAGGATTTATTACACATCTGCTGCTGCCATGTGAAAAATCGCCGTCTTCTGGATGGTACAGCTGACAAGCAAGGCTGGATGACTTGTTCCAGGAAGATCACCACACCGTCACCTGTACGAACTGGGAACTAGCACTATTTTACGTTGATCTTTAAAAAGCAGATGGCAATGTTGCTATACTGAGAATACTGCCACGTTATTGAGAGGAGTTGGCAGGTGAATTTATATGCATTCCGTTAAATGACATCGCAATTCCACTAACACCAACCGTACACTGAAAGTGAAAGGCTTTCATGGGGTCACGGCGCTGCCTTTTAAATCAACTGTCGCTTGCGGTCGTCCTTATATTTTAGTCTATCTTTTACCCGATCTTAGTTATAGTTAAACGACGAAAGTACCTTTAAAAATGCGTAAAAGCCAGCTGTAACCCAGGGAAACCGAAAACTACAAAAGGAAAAAAAATCTGAGAAAGTACATACCAACCTATTCAGTTGTAATGGTATTTTCTAACCATGCGTATAGCAAATGGAAATACTTGCTTTAGTGTTGGTACTACCGATTCGATGCTGCGGTTTCGAAGTCCCTTGCGATGCGTTTTAAAGCGGCCGCCGTGGGAGCCCCGCCCCGGTGTGGGACGTTTGCCCGGCGGAGCGCTATGTTAGGCAGAGCCGCGGGAGAAGCTCGCCGACATTTTTAGACGCCATCATCAGAGCTGACGTGGGGACTACGTGTGCAGCGGATCGGGCCATCCACCCCTACCGTAATCAGTGACGAGCCCCACTACGTAAAAAAACCTCGGTAAGTTATTGCGCTCATTCCCGAGAACAAGAGAGACGCTCTTAAGGGGGGAAATACAGAGAAAACACGGGAAAGCTCTCTAGTGGCGACTGGCCTATCAGATCTGACCAATATATTTAGCCGATTAACTGGATGACAAATTATTAATAGCGGGATAAAACGTTTAGCTGGTCAAATAACAACTGTCAGCAGTGAATTTAATAAATAGATTTATTGTCGGGTGCTTCAAACCGACTCCTTGCATAATGTGCTTTAAGCATTATTTCACAACTTGGTGCTTATTAGCTGTCGCTAAAGATAAGTAATTAGATTTGTAGCTTTACAGGGTAGCTGGCTAGGTTAACAATAATGCAATGCAAGAATAATTATTTTATACATTCGCACCACCCCTTGGAATAAACCCCAGACACTGTAGCTTATAATAACTTTCGTCATATAATAATTAGGTATTCGCATTAATTACGCATTTTAAACACTCTGTTTGCCCACTGTTTGAAATCAACAGGAAATATGAGGACTTTTAGGGAGTTTTAAAAAAAGGCAAGCGGCACTTTTGCTCCGCGACAGATTGCGCGCCTGCTGCAGTTTATTTGCAGTTTCCGTCCGCGGTTCTGTGGTTGTAACATTACGATTTTGTAACATTGCGACTCGATCCGCTATAATTATAGCGATCGCTAATAATATCGGCTAATCTGTGATGCGGCATGGATCGCTGCAGGGGGTGTTGGAAGAGAGGGGCTTGAGTTTTTTTTAACGATTCGGTGGCTGTTAGAAGTGGTTGGAGCGGCTGTGTTGCGAGGATCACCGGCGACGCCGGGATGGGGCACCAGGGACCCGGGATCGGTGTACCAAACTACCGCTAACCAGGGTTTGCTGAAACTACACAGTGCTAGTCTGTTAAAATGAGAGTAACAGGCGGCGGACGGTCATATGCATTGATGTGTGCAGGGCTGTATTAAACCATAACTTGATATCGCACGATTTCAGACGTAATCGTATCAAATTCCAGATTTTTATTATTAAAGTATTTAGTTGCGTATTAAATACAGTACATCTGCACCCATGTAAAGTTTCTTTCATGTAATTTGAATAGCCTACATGTAAATCAAAGTTGGTCTTGCTTCAACATTTCCGTGTTAAAAAAGTTTCTAGCAGGACGGACAGTCAAAACAAGTAGACGGATCGGGATCGTGTCGATTATTTAATAATTAACGAGACCATCTACAGAAAAGGGGTTCCTATTAGGTGGAGTAGCGCAGCGTGCCTTAATGTTATAACCCTAATTAGTGAAGTTTTAGAAAGCCGACTTTTTAAAAATTGTCATTTAAAATGGCGTCAGTTGTTTAGAAGGTTCTAGAAATGGCGCACAAACGCGTCCCCCCCCTTTACTCCGAAATCGACAACGCCCTGTGGCTGGCGTTATACTTTTTCATGTAGTCAGGCTGGTTTTCACACACAACCCCCCCTCCTGATATTTCGTGGCAAGTCGCCGCATGTCGGACCCTTACGTGAGAGAAAACGCAGGATTAAACTCCCCAGTCTTGCTTGTACCTTTAAAACGATCAACTGGAGCAAAAAGCTACAAAAGAATTTAAACATTTTCTTCTTGGGTTATTTCTCTTTTAAGTTTTATCTTAATTATACGTCGATGTTTTTATCATTGGAATTGCTGTTAACGTCAACAAAACATGTATTTATTTTGAAATGTATGGGGCTTTTGAATATTTTTGAGCATTTGTGATTTACAATTTAGAAACTTAAGTGATACAATTTTAATTATGTGCATTAAAAAAATTGCGGGAGATCACAACCCTTAATAATAATTTTTAAAAAAATTCTGAAAGTCTCCGATTTAAGTCAACATCTTGTTTAAAATTTGTAAGTTATTGAACATATCTTGGCTGCTTTCTACTGTCTTATGAATGTTACTTAATCTTTAGCGGTATTAACCGTTGGACTGACATAATATCAAACTTTAAAAATAAAAAAAGCTAATTTGCAGGCCTACCCGTTTTCATTGTATGGCTCACATCTGCTTGCACATTCGTACTGTGCCTAAGATCTTATTTCTTTTTGCCTGTTCAAAGAACTTTTTATTGATATACTCACAAGGCAAATGACCTTTCAGTCTCCTCAATGACGTTTAATGTAGTGTCATACAACGAATGAGCAAAACGGAAACAATGACCTACGTCTCATTACATCATTCACCTTGAGTATTTCCAGGTGATCATTCCAAGTTTTTTTTTCACTTTTAACCTTATACTATGTATCAATTTGCACCAGACAAAGAGGTGAATTTAACGTTACATCTTATGTGTGTTGGTTATATATCATCCTTTTCATATTTCCCCTCCCTGAAATCATAATAAAAACAGTTTTCCTTATAATGCACTTACAAAAATGTAAAGAAATGGAGTGAAGTTTTGCCGTTTTTCCTTTGTGTTTGTGCTGTAACCTTCTACGCAAATAAAAATGTCCAAGCTGAAACAGTGAATGTGGGGGATTTAATCATTTATCTTTGCTGCTCTTGACTCGTGTGTCATGTCTGTATTGCTTATAAGTGGAATGTGAGCCAGTGCATGAATGTATCTTTCAGTTTTGGCTATTTATTAAATTTTACTTTGTACATATAAAAATACATGCCAACATCACAAAATCCGTTCAGCAGTTATGCTTAAGTGATTTTTTAGTTTAGTTTTTTTTTTTTTTTTTTTTACACACTGGTTTCAGGGTTAATTAGGCAGACGTAAATTTCAGGTCCAGAAAGTAAAAATCCAGACCGTGATTTTGTTTCAACCAACCAGCTGAGCGCTCTGAGACTGTGACTCTTTATACTCAACTGGTTGGTTGAAAGAAAATCCTGGTCTGGATTTTTGCTTTCTGGACCTGATAGTTATGCTCAACTTTGTTTCAAATTACAAAACACTTGTATTTGGTTATAAAAGAAATAATATCCCATATTTTCGGTTTTTAAAATTCAATGTTAGTTATGTTTGTGATTAATTGCTTGATATCAATTAAATGCCTAAAGCAATTAAAGTGAATGCTAGTAGGTGCAATTAGATGAGAGACTAAAATGGACTGAATCCAGTGAAAATGAAGCTGCACATTTGAAGTACAAGAATCTAGTTATGTTTTACTGATAGTGTTTGTGTCTTAGAATGCCAGGCGTATCCTTTTATTGCTATGAAGCGCTCGTTCAGTGTCGTGAACAGCAGGCCGCTCACTATTCCTCCAGGACCCGGCCTGAGATCCCTTAAAGAAGTTGCCAGAATTATGAATGTATGTATGGACATTCGATGCGGGTGAGAATTTGACCTGTGCGCTGTTCCTCCTGGTGAGGGGGGGGGAGCGAAAGCAATTAGCGACGTGTGTGTTTTCTGTGCTCTTTCCAGACGGAAGGCCATGGAAACCATGGTTGCCTCTCAGCAGGATGCAAGTGCGAACGACTCTTTGTCTGACAGAGAAGTGATTCGGATTAAGAATGAGTCCGGCTTGTCCTCGCTGGCACAGGTAAAGGGTCCAGGGCCACGTGGGGTCGAAGCAGGAGGCCTTTCCGTCAGTCGCCTTGGCCAGGTGGCTGTTGGTTCCAGTCCCCTTTATAGCCTCAGAATGCATATCAAAATAAACCTTATTCCCTTTTCTTAACTGGAGCAGAATGACAATACGGATTGTGGGTTATATTCCATGAACAGGGGGTGCCGTAAAGGGGGGGGGGGGGGGGGGAGAGTTGAGTGGGTTAGGATGATTCCAAGGGCCCCTTTCATGTGCTGTTTGTGTGCACGGGGAAAAAGTTCAACTGGAGATCCATGTATTGCTTTCTATCTGCAGTTGTGTAGATATTACACATAGGATGTCTGTTTTGTGGGAGTGGTGCTCCGTAATTTTAAATGTAAAACTTATATATTGGCAGTCATTCTCACCTTGCCTGAATCACATCTTCACTGCAGTCTTTGTATAATTTTCACAGATCTGTAAATATTATCTGACGTGTTTTCAGCTTTAAGATGGTAGATTATGGGTATGGTCTAGAACAGGGCTCCTAAAGGTCAGGGCACTGCTGGTTTTCCAGCCTTGCTCTACTTGTGAACCAGGTGTGAAGCATCTGGCCAATCAGAATCAGGAATTATTAAACTAACTGGCTGGGAGAACTGAAAACACGGCCTGGATTTGGAATCGAGGTCCAGATTTGTAGAACTTGGCATGAAATTAATATGGAGGATTCTGTTCTTCAGCAGAGCACTGATTTGTGTCTTTAATTAGGGTACCTTCTTCGGGTGAAATTTTGGCAGTATAGGTGATTATGTGTATCAAGTTTGGGTAATTAATGACTAATAGAATGGCATGGGGTCTTGTTGGGTAGCATTGGCGTCTTGCATTGAAACAGTTCCAGGTTAAAAATCTGTCGGCATTTCCCACTGTTCCTCCCTGATCCTGCTTGGATTGGTGGCCGAAGTTGCCATTGGTAATAACGACAGTCTTTATCTGAAGACCACTGTAGGTGGGGAAGGAGGAACAGGAGCGCCCTCTGCCGTCACTGTGTTGCAACTGTCGGGCGGACAGACACTGCACGTCCAGGGTGTCATCCAGGCCCCCCAGGCTTCTGTCATACAGTCCCCCCACATCCAGAGCATGCAGGTATGGCATTCTTTAGTCTCCCACCTGACGCGAAGCCCATCCACAGCTTTCAGGGCCTGCAGAAGCCTTACCTGTGTGGGTCAAAACAGCGATGAGAACCTTGATCGGATTGGAAGGGATTTGTCTCTAAGCTCATCAGTTTAACCTTCACACCTTGGGTTCGCTCTGTCGTCTTCAGCGCCCTCTTCAGGAGGGTTTCGGGTCGCGTGCCCGACGATGATGTCATGACCAGGTCACCAGCCCGTCGGGCGTGACTCACGCCGCAGCCGCTGCGACGTTTCTCCTGCACAGGTGGCTGCAGTGGCGGCGTCTGAGGATGGGGAGACAGCAGAGGTGGCGACAGACACGCAGAAGAGGAGAGAGATTCTTACAAGGCGTCCGTCTTATAGGTGGGACGAGCTCAGCCTTAAAACGCATATAAGTCACCCGAAAATAGTGAAGAAAACTATGTATTTATTTATTTGAGAGATTTTGCCAAGGCAGTTTAGCCAGTGCAGAGAAGTACATTAATCAAAGGACGTCTCCAGAGATACGGAGTCAACAGAAAGTCAACTGAAGTTGTATTTAACTGCTCCCAAGCTCATATGCATGAATCTGTACGGGATTTAGGGGTCTTCAGAATGCAGTTCGAATGGTCAATGGTTCAGGGCCGAGAGCAGGAGGGTTGTCACAGGTATTAGGGTTGAGTAGAGCTTGAAGATGGTCCAGTAGACAGGAGACCTATGACATCATGATTTCTGACCTTTCAGTACTGTGACAGATGATTCTATGATGAAGAACATAAGGAGAGGGTTTTTTGTTGTGGTTTAGGGCTTGGCAAGACCTGGTGGATGTTGCTGTTCTGTCCTGGACTCCCTAGTATATCAAGGTCTTGAGTTTGGCATCAGAAGGGGAAAGGCAGAAATTACGATCTATGTTGCAGTTGACATCTTCATCGCTGTCCGCATGACTTGGAGAAGTTTGATGTAGGGAGAAATAAGCCAGTTAGGAGGGAGCTGCAAAGTTTAGGTGAAGGATGAGCATGTCAAAGTCCAGCCGCTAAGTCGAAAGCTTAGAGGGGTATTTCCCTAGGGTGCAGATCTTCAGGACTCGATAACAGCTGCTGTCCAATAGGAAGCGTTCTTGTTTGCAAAGATGGTACTATTGATGTCTTAGTGAATCTACTAGCTTAGTGTTTCCCAAACTGCTCCTTGGGGACCCTTAGACAGTCCAGGGCAAAAACATGGACCGTCTGTGGGGTCCTCAATGACTGGGCTGGGGAACATCGTCCTAGATTACGCCACTCCGCTTTCCCCTGATGCTCTTAGTGTTCTACTCCGTTTGCTGGTTTTAATATCGTCTTGTTAGGTTCTTGCTTCGTTTGTGTGGCTCTCACCCCATTGCTGCTTACACTGCTTGCGTACCTGAGCATTCACTGACAGCCATATGTCTGCGGTCTGCCGTTTGTCTCACTCGGAAATCACTTTGGGCAAAAGCCTCTGCCAGAGAATGTAAATGTACAGGGAAGAGATGCACTGCCAGGGGTAAGGAGATTTCCAGTGATAGCGCAGTGCTCTGATTCCGGCCGGTGTCGGTGTCAGGAAGATGAGATTTACATAGCCAAAGGCCAGAGACCAGACAGGCAGGATGAGAGGCTGTGAAGGAAACAAAGGATACAGCTGAATTATACTTTGTTCAGGAAAAAAAAAATGAAAGCCAAACAGTAGCACAGTTACTAGCTTTGCTGGACAGTCAGCGCATAAACCCCATGTGCACAAAGGTAGCTCGCAGTAAGGTGCAGAGATCAGCTTCAGATACAGGATGTGGCTGGTAGCACCTGTTGGACTTTCCAACCGTATCGTAAGCCGCCGAGGTCGTACACCCACCGTGCGCTATTTGCACATGTGTAAACATCTGACAGCGTCTCATCTTTAGAAGATGTTTCAGTTTTACTTCTTCGGAGCAATGGTTGGGTGTGTTACGCATCACACTTTTGGGTAGGGCTAGCCGGTCACATGACCTGCGCCTCCTGCAGCATCGGGAAGCGTACACGGGTCGCCGCACAGCGCGTGTCCCGGCCCGCCGCGGCTCGGTAACCGTGCCCTGGGATTTTGGGTATCGCCCTTCGCAGGAGGATACTCAATGATCTGTCGTCGGACGCGTCGGCCGTCCCGAAGATCGAGGAGAATCCAGAGGAGGACAGAGCTTCCCCCGGTGCTCCCCAAGTACCGGCCGCGGCCTCCATCTACCAGACCAGCTCCGGACAGTACAGTGAGTCCCGCAGGAAGTGACGTGGGTTTTCACAGTATCACTGCAGAATCATGCTGTTGAGAAATCTAGATTTAAGAATATGTTAGCGGTTGATTTTTGCTTTTAAATGTGGATTGTTTTGGGGAGCACTACAGGGCCCTGTACTGGAAGGATGGACTAATTTATGGATGGATGGATGGATGTTTTGTGTGGGAACCAGTTTTAGTGTCGGAGGTCATGGTATCGTTACAGTGTCATTTTCAGCAGCTCTACACCCTGTGACTTCACAGTGACGGTCTAGTTTCTCTCCTGCAGTCGCCATCACTCAGGGAGGGGCGATCCAGATCGCTGGACCAGGCACCGACGGGCTCCAAGGCCTGCAGAACCTCACCATGTCCAACTCAACGGCGCCCCCACCTGGCGCCACAATAGTGCAGTATGCGGCTCAGGCAGGAGACGGGACCCCTCATCTCTTTGTGCCGGGCAGTCAGGTCGTCGTGCAAGGTAACAGCGCCCCTCCCTCCTGTGGGGCAGGTGCCCCAAGTACGTCGTCCTCCAGATGCTGCTGCTTAGTGGGATTTCTTTGATTGGCATTGCAGTTACGAACTGGGTTTTAAGCTTGAAATTCATCCAGCAGGTTATTGAACTGAAGGTCCCACTGACCATGATCTGCCATTTGTTGATAGCATATAATATAATATCTTAATATACATTCATGCATTGCTTGACGGCAGGAATATGTTCTGAGAAATGCATCGTTAAGTGAATTTGTTGTTTTACACACATCATAAAGTGTGCACCAACCTCGATGGCGTAACCTGCTACACAGCTAGGCTATACGGTGTAGCCTAAACAACAATAAACACAAGTACAGTGTAGTTAATACATAACCTAGTAACATAGTTGTTTAGTATTATCTGCTGTACATAGCTGTGTGTGCTGTACTGGTATATGACTGGCAGTGCAGTAGGTTTGTTTACACCCGAATCGCCACAAACGCGTGAGTAATGCCGTGTGCTGTGACGTCGCTATGGCTACGACGTCAGTAGGTGAGGAGGCGTCATAGCTAGGAATTTTTCAGCTCCATTATTATCTTATGGGATCACTGCCATGCATGTGGCCCGTTGTTCAGTGACATATTATATTATGTTATTTAATAATCATACGCATACACAGAATTAAAAAAACAACCACCCTACATATGAATATGCGATAAACACTTCAATAAGGTGTTAATTATTATTATTATTATTGTTGTTGTATTTTTTAAGCTGTTGTTGCTAGCTTGGTATTGTTTGTTGCTTTACTGCTTTTGGGCTTTTAAACAATGGAAGGAAAGGACCGTGGATCCTGTTGCAGAGTATGGCACAGTAATGAGCTGTAGGCTAATGCCAAGCTGTGTACCTAATTTAAATTAGGAAACTGCTATATCACCCATATCGATGAATCAGAACGAAAGTTACAAAATACGTACCTTGGACTTCACCTAGGACCACGTCATTTCTGTAGCTGCCTCTTGCCTCATGGAGTCTCAGATAATGTGACGTTGGCGGCGCTTACTGGATATGTGCTGACTGTCATCGGAATCAGAAATCATTTATTATACCTGGAGGAAACTGATTAATATTATGATATTGGCAGTAGATTTCGGTTCAGGGCCTGGAGGCAGATCATTTTGTCTTGGGTTGGCGCAGATGGTTAGAAGGTTGAGTTTAAAACGGACTCTGATTTTTCTGCTTTTATCCTTTTTACTACGGGATTGCTAAGTGTATCGAGTGTATGTTACCAGGGTGTCACATATGAAACTGAGTACCAAGAGAAAATGTCCTATTCAGTTCTGAGATTATATGGAATTGTGTCATTTTACAAATACTGCTGGTGCATTTCCTGTCAGGTGTGTGTGTGTGTGTGTGTGTGTGTGTGTGTGTGTGTGTGTGTGTGTGTGTGTGTGTTTTTGTCATGTTATGGTTGCTTTCTAGCATAATGACTTTAGTGCTCAGCTGACTGTCACTTTGACAAGGGACAGTGTTGTTTTTGAAAGCTGGAGCACAAATAGCAGGAAATGTCTATGTAACTGAAAACCTCCAATTTGTAATATTAGTTGCATGAATGTAACCCTTACAGGTAGGATATTCTCCTGTCTGCTGCGCAGCTCTAATGTAGAAGCCAAATTGCGTCAAAGATCTAAAGATAGAGGCACCACACCCCTCCAGACCCACGTCTGCCGAGCTGCCAAAACAGGGGGCGGGGCCAGGAGGAGTGGGAGGGCTCCGCGAGCCGGCACTGTTATTGACCTTAGCGAGCGAGTGGCGTCATTGTGACGCCAATTCCCCTAATTGTTGTCCTACGCATACTGTGGTTAATTGGGGACCACTTCCAGTGGAAGGCAGTAGAGACTTTCTCTTGGATTATTAAACACTAACATGGCTGTTACTGGTGATGAGACTGAGGCAGGTATGATGAGTTTCTCTATACTTTTCAGTTCTCTCGGTTTTTTAAAATCACAATTGTGTGTTACTATACAAAGCAATTAAAACGACTGTATGTGTAATGCTTCTCGATTCATTGTTAATCGTAATCTGGTAAATTACTTTTAATGGAATCGGCAAAGCACTTGGAACTATAATGACGTTAACTCTTAAAAGTTGATTTTTTTACGTGGAAGAAAGACTCAGAACTGCACGAAAAAAAAATGTTGATTTAAAAGCTTTGGGGCAGGTTTCTCCCCCACCGATTTCTGTATTGTAGAGCAACACGGAGCGAAACCTTAGTATTATAGCAGGGGGAGGGCGCTTTTCCGCGTAATGGGGCTGCGAGCTGCGATCAGCCGGTTCAGCGGGTCCGCCCGGCAGCCCGTACAGCGCTGCGTCCTGCCAGCCGCCTGCGCTTCCTGGAAGGAGCCGCCAGCGAGGAACCGCATGTGCTTTACAGCAAGCGAGACGCATATTGACGTCAATCGCGATTCAGCGCCGCGCTTCTGGCGGCTGAGACTTGCCAGTTTAATCATTTGCTCGCACCGTAATTAAGGCAGACGGTTATTGAAAGTCGCAAAGGGACCTTTTATGGCTGACTAAGGGAGCGCTGGGGGATATCTGGGGACTTGTGATGCTTTCCTTTGCGGTTGACGTCAGACAGGAGTGAACTCAGTTTTTAAAAATTAATTTATGCTCATTAATATTGAGTAATTGATTATTAGTACGTTCTCGGTTCGTCTGTATTATGAACACTGAGACCATCCAGCGCTTTGCTGTGTTAGTCATTGGCCTTCAGTGTCAGTGCCTGAGAGTTATTTTATTTACGTATCAAACGCAGAGCCAGGCTCAAGGTCAGGAGGAGGGCGGCGGTCCTGCTTCTCCCCTGAGCAACTAAACATTTATAACAAAAGATATTTCACGTAAAAGAAAGCGGTGTTTTTATAATGCTGATGAAGATCAGTGCTAGTACGTACTGTTCTCATTGTACCATTCGACTTCCTCCTGGTTTCTTAATAACTTTCCTGGTTTCATATCTTTTTTTTAACTTCTTTGGAAAGAGGCAAAAAAAGAAGAAATGACATATATTTAATATATTTTATTTTATATATTTTATATATTTATTTATATATAAATATTCAGATTTCAGCAAGTGGAAACTTTATAGATCCTAGAGTCGGTCTTCAATGGAATTTTTTAAAAGCTGTCTTCCATCAGGTGGTATTTGAAAGGCACCTTGTCTTGGTTCTTAAAGAAAATCGTGAGATAAAGAAAAAACCGTTTGTTGGGATCGAGGTGTCTGGCTGTAGTGTTTGGTTGTGACTTTTCTTAATTTTTGCCCACACAAAGTTATCATTTGTGGAAGTTCACGGTCCTTGGTTGCGTCATTGTGCATCCTGACCGCCTCTTGGCTCTCCTGCACTTCCCGTAGCTGCCACTGGGGACATGCCAGCCTATCAGATCCGCACGCCGGTCTCCAGCCTAGCCCAGAACGTTGTGATGGCCGCTTCTCCCGGCGCCCTACACAGCCCTCAGCCGCAGCACACTGAGGAGGCCACACGCAAAAGGGAGGTCCGTCTCATGAAGAACAGGTAGGGGGCGCTGTGGCTGGCGGTGCCTGCACACTCTACCTTCGTATTACCCTCCACAGAGGTGTCATGTAAACCACATTACACACTTTTTAACATGCTCCTTCATAGCGAACTTTTTTTACCCTGTTTGTAGTGAGAATGTTTTACTCTCTGTGGCTGCCTGTGTCAATTGAAAAACTCCTGGCAGAATACATTGGTGTGTCGTTGCCCAGGTTGCAGGTGCATTTATGTAGTGGGCTCATTTGCTGGTCACACACACACACACACACACACACACACACACACACACACACACATAATAGCGACCTGCACACTGTGCTTTGGGAGAGGTGCTGATATTTCTTGAAATCACTCAACAATTTAATCTGTACTGATTTATTACTTGATAAAGTTTTACAATGTCCATTTTGACAGGATAGGCTTTTTGTCTTGGAGTATGGTGATTAACTTAGAGATTAACTAGGCTGTTTGTGTGTGGTCCACCGATCGCCGCCGTTTACGGGAGCCGTTTCTGCGTCTGTTCGTAGGGAGGCTGCGCGGGAGTGCCGCAGGAAGAAGAAGGAGTACGTTAAATGTCTGGAGAACCGGGTGGCAGTGCTGGAAAACCAAAACAAGACTCTCATTGAGGAGCTCAAGGCCTTAAAGGACATCTATTGCCATAAAGCAGAGTAGCGACTCTGGGCTGGGCGTGCAGGCAGATAGACCTCCGGGGTGGTGGGAGCGAGTGTCTCCATAGGACTGAAAATCCGCCGCACCGCTCCCGGGCATGGTGGGGGCGTTAGCGGAGCCCCGGACCCTGCCAACCACCCGTGTATGAACGTGTGCTGCCCCCTTTGCTTATGCTTCCTGCAGGGAAACTGCGAAAGCCTGGAAATCCAACCGTTCCACGCTGGTGTCCCCGAGGTTATAGCTGGTGGGATATCTACAGGAAGAGGATGAACTGGGCACATCCGGATGGGACGCAGGCACAGTGCGCGTACCCCGTCCGTGTCCGCCGTCCTCCGAGTGCTTTGAGTCCCAACTCTCATACACAATGATCTTACTACCTGTAAATTTTCCCATAACTCCCATTTAAACCAAACAGAATAAGAATGGAACTGGGAGTTCGCAATGCCGTCCCACAACAACACTTTATCAATTTGTCAGAGTTAATTTTTTTCCAAGAGATCTATTTTCTATTGCAAAAGAATTGTAAGAGACTTTATTTTTGGATTGTCATGTGAAACCCAGCCTTACAGTTTCTGTATAACAGCTGTGTGCTATTGATTGCTTTTTTTGAATGCCCGAATAGGTATATAGTAAATGACAGATGTCCCTGTGGTAGGTTTTTATTAAAAGTGTTTTTGACCATTAAAAACTTATTTGCATGGTTCTTCTTTATAAACTTATAGTTTTATATAAGTTATGAAGAACGAGTCAAAAAAGTATCAATTTATAAATTAAGGTAATTATTTTTATATATCAAAATGGATGAACGCTTCTGCAGATCAGGAATACTTGTTTCACAAGCACATTTTTTTGTGAATGACTTTTGTTTACGTCGTCATTCACACTATTATTAACAATATAGTAGCGGAACCGACAGCGCACACGTGCATCCAAACGTTACAGCATTATATAATTCTTTTTACAGCATGTAAACTTGTTTCTGAAATGGAGAGACTTTGATCATTCTCATACTAAAAGGGGATTATAATGCGCCGTAATGCACTTGTATAATACTAGTGTAAATGCAGCGCAGAGAAGCTACCAGTTTCATATTAATGCATAAATTACGGCTCAAGTACATTCAATTGGCACATTTGATCATTGGCATTTCTTAGATCTGTGCCTCACGTCTACATACAGCTTTCTGTATACCTTTCTGTTGCTGCAAAAACTACGGCTTGTATGTGTAATGATTCGTATACACACACAATTTCCGCCGGGCAGGAAAACGTTGTTCGCTGTGGTTTTTTTGTCTTCTGTAATCCTCTTTTTATTACCATTCATTATTTATTTATGAATAGCAAGCATCTAAATGCGGACAAACCACAAACTGTACGATGCCATAAATGTAATAAAAGATAAAACTGGATATTTCAAACATTTTCTCTGCTAAACTTTCTTTTTACAGGACTATCCGCGGACTGTTAATCGATTGCGCTAGCGAGGCAACTCGTTGCAAAATACAGGAAGATTTTACGCAATCATGGAAAAAGTGTTGATTTGAAATAGGCTATACCGTTGCGACATCTACATTTGTCTAGTATTGCGGCACACATGGAAATTTCCACCTCGGACCGTTGTGCTCTCAAGTGGTGAGTTAGGCTAATATTTGGATACCGAACCTCGATGCTCTTCAAGAAAAACCCTGATCAGAACTGACACCTTATTTGGACAAATTGTAACCACTTAGGCCTACAAGTTAAAAGTAGACCAGTGTTTTTCAAGTCTCCCTAAATGTAAACAAGAATCGTGTAGACCTATACAATATATTTACGACAAAGTGTTTATTTAAATATAATATATCGCCTAAGTGATCCCCGAATAAAACAGTTGCTGCACGCGTGTTCTCAAAAACATTAATTTCCAAAACGAAGAATTCCTCGTTATCTTTGTGACTAAGTATTTTGTCTCCACCTAGTGGCAATTTCTTAAAACTGCTGTTAAAGTCCATTTGGACCATAGTCATAGAACATGTTCATTATATGATTCCTCTTATTTGATTTAAAAAGATACAATACAACCTCCTACCGTTGATAATGTGTTATTTACGTATTTCCCTACAAAAAAATATATAATTAAAAAAAAATATGCATAAAATTATCTAGGCATTCTTTTATCGAGATACGTCATGGAATTAGTTATATAACCCATATTTCACAAAAAATAACATACTGATAATCTCAAATACAGATTAAATTACATGTCTAACAAGCAAAATGCCTATCGTTGTTTGCCATTGCATAATGTCTAGCTTTTCTTATATCAGCGAAAATAATGATTGATGCGAGGCCGTTTAAATGAGTGCGTCGGGTCGATGGGATTGATTACTGGCTGCAGGCAGAGAGATTCCCTGACCATCCAGGCCACGAAATGCAAAAGACAAAAGAAGAGTCAGCATCTGTGCGCGCCGCGCCGTCAGCCCCGGTACACCAGCCTATTTCCACGGTCGATCAGCCCCCCAGCCACCCTCGGCGGGTCACCGGGGGTCACAGTTCAGGTTGAGGGTGACTGTGACTGAGAAAACGGGGGGACGGTTCAAAGTCTAAATGTGCAATAAAAATGTTCTGGGGGTTCGGATGTCACACTATACCGAAGAGCCGCATTTAAAATAGATACGCTGCAAATCTTACGCTAAAGCAATACTGTTCGGTCTTCACTTCCTTTTCACTTCTGCAAACGAAAAAGCGATTTGCCTTAGCAGCCTTTCTTGGTGATACAACTGTTTTGCTGGAAAGGGAACTTCTGGTTGCGTCAAGATTGTAATTTATACCAACTGCGCAGAGATCACAGGATTTGATTCACAATTAAGGGCTCAAGAGCCCCCCTACTCATAATTGATTTAGTAATTGTGTGTATCATATGGCAAATATTTAACGATTATGGCTACTTCGTTTAGCATCTGTCTGTTGAATTAATACAGCTTAACATATACTGTAAAATATGGGGTAGGCTATATTTTATTAGGTGGCCCTTATTCTGGAAAATATAGGCCTACCCCTGTAAGCAACATTTTAAAATAAAAACAAAAACGCCAGTGAGATAAAGTTATACTAAAAACGTGTATATCGTGTACTCCAAGGCGAGCCGTACGTCCTACATCACGTTTGTTTTGGAAGAAAATCGAACATATTTATTTATATGCACTATAAACTGCACCTATAAAAAGCAAGAAACATCAGACATTGTGAGAAGCGCCAATTTACAGGGTTACTACTCGGCTGTAATCTTCGTTGTTCGCATTCCTGAAAGGCGACTGGTTTTTGCATTATACCGATTCATCAGATACTTAGGCTAATCGATATATCCTACCAAAAAGCACAACACAACCAGCTCCTGAATATCGCAGTTTGACTTTCTATAATCTTAAAATTATTATTTCCTACTACAAACACCGTCATCTAATTTGCTTAGATAAGCACTACAGATGCACACGCATGTTTCCAAAGGGGAAGGGCGTTTACCTCGTTACTGCTTAAGTATAAAAACCAATAGTCGAAGCAAATAATGTCTTTTTACTGCTTAAGAAGTGACTTATGTCTTCTCTTTGGATCGGCAAAGCCCTGACAGTCGCACAGCCGTGCTGAACTGGCCGATGGCGACAGAAGCGCCCTCGCTGGCTGATTATAAGCGGTTTCCACCCACTTGAACCGGAACCTTTCGGGGCCGCTCGGCTCTGCGCTCCGGAGCCTCCGGTGACAGGAGCGGCGGTGGCGTCGCCATCGTCCATTTAACGCCTCCTGCTGTCATCCGCATATTGACCAGCAAAGAAAATTACGGACGCGCAATAGCGAATCTTATTGTGTTTGCTTATTATTTATTATGATCTGTCACGACAACCAGCCGGGCTACTGCGTGGGCTGTGGGGACTTCGGTTTTTGTCTGAATGCGACCGTAAGAGAGAAAAGGCGAGGTACTCTGCTTCTTAGATGGGGGGTTTAGCCTGGATCCGGAGCAGGCAGATGCTATATCAATGATCGTATATATGCATTCCGGTTTCTCGTTTCCAGAATAGCCGCCCAGGTCATCGCGGTTCTGTTACGGGTTTAGATACATTTTTTAATCTATTTTTGGCGAAGATAAGATATACGACGGGATCCGGGACATACATGAAGAGACGCTGAGAGATAGAGGGAGGGAGTGGGAGAAAATGGGGAACACGGCGTCCTGCTGCGTTTCGGCGAGCCCCAAGCTCCGGAGAAACGCTCATTCTCGGCTAGATTCCTACCAGCCCGAGCCGGACCTCAGCCGAGAAGATACGGGCTGCAACCTCCAGCACATCAGCGACAGAGAGAACATCGATGGTAAGGCGGCATGATCACCCCCTGAGCCGTCCCTGATCAAAAACTTCTCTTTGTCACTAATGTCCAGTGATGTCCAGATGTCCTGCCAGCTGTTTTGCACGTGCCCGATGGCTCAGTATTTCCCCAACAATTAAGCCTCCTGCAAGATGGTTTGCATGTAATTGTTATTATTTCTCATTCAGCATGGCGTAGTGATGGCAATTATTGTCAGCATCGCAGAGTAGAGGCTGCTGTTGAAACGGACAGCAGTAAATATGCGCTTCACTTAATACGGCTATCTATGTGATTGGACTTTAATCTAAGAACTGGTGGGTGGATTTGATGCACCTAGCAAACGGAGATGTTAATTTTCTTGGATGGTTATCAGTGAATCCTCTCTAGCATCACCATAAAGCCACTGCTTTGCATTATTGTACGGCGTATCAGCTGTCCTACGCCTCCGCATGTGGATGAATTATTTATTACCTTATGAAATGAGTGGGAGCGCAGGCAACGTGAACCGGAGTCATTCGGTGAATGGTGTTTATGGCTCCCCCCCAGGTAATGCCGGATTGTATACTGGGAAAAGCCCTGCATGGGTTTGAAAATTATACGGCGCGGCGATCAAGCGCCCTTGGGGGTGTGATTTCAGAGGGTATGGAGAAACTGAAGAGCGTGATTTTGGGTTTTCGCGCCCCCCTCCCTCCCCACCATCCTCGTTATTTTGAGCTGTGCTTAATAACTTAATCCTCAGGACGTGATAAAAGGCTTATTACATAGCCAAGTTCGCCGAAATTCATAGCGAATTTGAGTAGATAAGGTTTCAAATGAAAGCAGGGGCATCCAGGTTGACGTGTGTGCCCTTTGAAATACTGTAATTTGGGATACAGTCAAATGCATTGCTTTCATCACAGGGTAGAATCTTATATCTTTTATGAGATTTGTATGTACAAGATGTACAAAAACACAAATGCACTTTAGGAACCCCAGTCATTTAACACTTTACATGCCAAGACTTTTGCATTACAACAACGTGTGTGTATGTGTGTGTGTGTGTGTGTGTGTGTGTGTATTATGTTTATATTACATTGTGGGGACCAAATGTCTTCCACAATGTAATAAAAACCTGCTATTTCGATGTTGTGGGGACCATTCTCCAGGTCCCCACAAAGACCTGTGAATTCAATCAAAAAAGTAAAAATGCCAAAAATCGTATTTTGTTTGGTTACTTATGGTTAAGGTTAGGGCAGGGTGGGGGTTAAGGGTGTCATTGTGGGGATTAGGGTTTTGCCCATAGAAATGAATGGACGGTCTCCACTAAGATATAATTACAGATGTGTGTGTGTGTGTGTGTGTGTGTTCCAAATCAGGGATTAGTTTTTATGTCACTCCAATCTTATCAGCTCTCGTTACCCTTGGAAATATCAGAATGTTCTTTCAGCCGGTCAAACAGGAAAAATCATACAGATCTTGACATTTTGAAGCGATAAGTAAGTTGTCTTGTTTTTGGAGTGGAGCAGCTGGCAAAATGGGGCTCTTAAAGGTGCTCAGAGTCGTAGTGCTTCCATGTGACTGTGTTAGGGTTAGGGTTAGGGTTAGGGTTAGGGTTAGGATTAGGGTTAGGGTTAGGGTTAGGGTTAGGGTTAGCAAGAACAGGCTCCCTCACTGAGCACTGCAATGTGCGAGTGTTTCACTTCAGATAGTCGTTATCAAAAAAATTTAATAATGCTCCTTTGTATAAAATTATTGTCAATAGTAGTATCATATAGTAATAGTATTATGTAATATTATGTAGTAACAATAGTATTATGATGTATTAGTAAAGTGTTACTCAACATGGTCCCAGGGAGCAAAAACGTAAAAAAAAAAAAAACTGGGGGTCTGGGGGTCCCAAGAACTGGTTTGAGAAACACTGCATTGGTATGATGGAGACATCAAACTGGATGGTAGTTTAGTACCACTGGTTTCATATGAGTAGCACTGGTTTTATATGAGTAGCACTGGTTTCACTCTGCATGGTTGTATGATTTGAGGTCCTGTGGCGTCACTCTGAGTATACATGCATACACAGGCATAGACTTCTACACACACACACTCAGGTCATCCATAAGTACTCACAGGTTACACCCTCACTACACACACATGGTGTGTGTAAGTACACGGCCCGGCTACCCGAATACAAGAGAAAGTATTATCTGTAGCGTCATTCGAAGAACAACGGAAAAAAATCACCTTCCTTATGGAAGAAGAACTTACGGGAGCAAGGAAAGAGCATGTGGAAAAAAATCGATGAGGACATTTAACCGCTGGACCATGTGATCAGTCAGCATGGGGATCTGTCTCCAAGGTCATGTGATGAATCGGTGTGGAGATTTGGCTCAAAGGCTGTGGAACACAACAGTGCTCAGATTTAGATCTTGTTTCCTTGGCCGGACAGCAAATCACGATGGTGGACTCCACTATAACGGACTCTTGATAGTGAGTATCGTATGAAACACGGATCAGTAGCACAGTATACTAAGCGACTTTAGATACGGCTTACAGACATGGCTGGCTTCTTACTAACGCGGGATGTCAGAGCGTCAGTGAATCTGTGTTGTAGTGTTTTTTTGCATTATTTTTACAACTTGATCTTTGTATGTCAGTACTGGACAGCAGACATTCTTATGTGAATGGAAAGATCTGTCCTGTATCACTCTCGCTGGCCTGTATCTGATTGTACGGGTTACAGTGACCGACCACGATCTCTTAGCTGGAGGAACCGTCGATAAATTGGCACAGATTTGCCGGGGTTTGCCATTCAGATGGACCGAAAACCAAATATTATGACTGAGGGGCGATGTGACGTTTGCTGTCGCTCTGGGAGATGCGCGGCTCACACTCTTCCTGGGGATTAAGCAAAGATGAACAGTAATGTTTGCTGTTCTCTTCTAAATCACCCCTCCCCCTCACATCCTCACCATGCATGGGATTCAGCTCTGGGCAGCTGATTGGCCAACGTTTTAAGGGATACGCCCAGCTTGTTTCTCTCTGGAGTATCTGGCTGGGATCTGCTGGCTTTAGTCTCCTCAGCACCAGGAAACAGAACATAACCAGCATGTGTGGAGATATTATTATATCAGGCGATCTGGGAGCGCCTCTCGGTGGAAAGGGGCCGTCAGTGCGCCGAATGTCTCTCCCCACCTGGGGGAACATGATTCATGGCTGAGGTGCACCTGGGCCTTTCTCCCTCGCGTGCTTTAGCCAGCGCTAAACGTTTAGAGAGTAGCGATTTTTACAGCTCAGCCTCTGCTGCTCATGCCTATATGTGCGTTGAAGGTTCTGCGAGTGCACAGTAACCAGAGGAACAGGCAGAGGGATCCCCTTTGGAAATGATTTTGTGCTGTTTGGGAAACGTACGAGCCCGCTTGAGTGCTCTGCTAATTTGGTCGTTAATTTACAACCGTTGAATGATCGCATTAGCTGCCGGTTCTTCATCCAGTTGGAAGATGCGCTTACCCGCGCGGCTCCACAGAGTGCCGTGTGAGGAAGCCAGAAGGAGGTCCCTCGAACCCGGGGCTTTCAGAAGATGTGCGGAGCCCCGATCACTGAGGGCTCGTGCTTCTTCTCAGCCCAGCGCCGGTCCAGAAAACCCTGTACTGTGCCGTGCCGATGGCATGTGTATTGCCGTTTATTTCTGGTGAGGTGCTGGAGGGTAGATCCCCCTGAAGACCCCGAATCTGGGGCCAAAGCCAACAGGAATGACTACAAACTGGGTAAGGGCCAGAAGAGGATGGAGATGCTGGACGTACCTTAAGTTTCTTGGCTAGGAAATTTTTGTTACTCCGCTTGTACCCATCCATCCATCCATCCATCCATCCACCCAAGAAATCAACCAGAGTATGAGATACTGAGTAAGAAGTTCCCATTTTAACTTGGAAACGTGTAGCTTCGTCCACCCGGGGTTCCGCCGTCCACCCCGCGTGATCGTCTCCCAGCATGCACTGCTCTGTCATTCTCATGTATTATGTAACAGTCCCCCCTGCCTCAGCATTGGAGGAGATTGAAACCAGCGCCCCCATGTAATTGAAGGTTTCCGTATGGCTCGTCTCTCATTAACTCGCCTGGGGCCCCTTCTCTGGAAAGCGACTGTGTCGTTTTCGTATTTGTACCAGTGGAGAACGGAGCCAGGTGCTCAATAAGGCCCCCGCTACACTGCCAGCCTGTACGTGATTTGATTAGCGAAGTTACGTGATTTGATAAGCGAAGATAGACTGATTGTGCGCAGACTATTGCTCATTGTAGGTATTTGAAGTCGGTCCGTTTTATTTGGAATGAGTTAGTGTTTGAGGGTATGGCGGGGGTGAGTGTGTGAGAGCGGGTGTACAGTGGGGGTGTCTGACTTTGTCTACCAGGAGAGCAGGGCCTGTGTGTTAGTCTTTTCATCTCAAATGAGCACGAAAACCATCATTTTGCAAAGTGTACCAGGGACAAACCACAAGAAAACTATGTTCCAAAGGTCTCCTGTTCTTGATTTTAAGTGCGAAAGTCACAGGCCCACACCAGTCACGTGACAGGACTGTCACAGTCATGTGATGTTTCAGTGAGTAAGGGGGAGTCGAGGGCAGCGCCGCTGAGCTTGAGAGACACCCAGCTATGCTTCAGCATGTTCTGCTCTTTCAGCAGGTCAGGTTCTGCACGGTGTTAAACTTGTAAGGGGATTGAATCTACACGACGGTTCAGGATGAGGCAAGGACCGGGGGGGCCGGCCTTTCAGGTTGGGGGATTTGATAAAGCCGACCTCCTTGCAGGTGGAGGAGTGTGAGGAGGTCAGGGGGGATGTGGAGGTGCAGGTTATTACCTTATCAGCGGCACGCAGCACGCGTGAGCAGTTTGTCGAGCGATTTGTGGAAATGGCTGGTTTCTGAGCAGCTCTCAGATGGAGTCTAAGCAGCTCAAATGAGATCCTGAAAACAAGGCCCGAATTTGCTTAGATTGAATGTGGTTCCCACAAAGATACTGATACTGTGTGTGTGTGTGTGTGTGTGGGGGGGGGGGGGGGGGGGGGCAATCAAGAAAGTAAAAATGCCAAAAGTCTTGTATTTTGTTAAGTTACTTATGGTTAAGGTTCGGCCTGGGTTGGGGTTAAGGGTTGGCGTCATTGTTGGGATTAGGGTTTTTCCCACAGAAATGAATGGACAGTCCACACAAAGATGTGAATATAAATGTGTGTGTGTGTGAATAAACAGAGTGGGGCAGGAGTTGCTAAATTGTAGCAACTGTAACTGTAACAAATATAAAGCTATCCCTGTTCCTCATTGCTATAGTCCTGGTTCGCCCGCTGTGCTGTTCCGCAGTCTGGCGGTCCGGACAGGAAAGGAGCTGGTGCGTGCTGCATGCTACAAGCCATTGTCCCTTAATTTGGCCAGCGACGTCCTCCAGGAGGGGCGGCATGCCAGAGGATGCGGCCTCGGGCTCGCAAACAGAGTCAGAGGTGACGTCATATCCTGCCCTGTGTAGGGGAAGCCGCAGTAGAGCCAGCAGCGGGGTCTCTGATAGGTAAGCAGGATCCTGTAAAACGCGAGAACAAAGAGTGAGGGCGTGAACGGGGTGGCCTGCCACAGAACCGCCCTTCCTCTATCCTCGTGCCATGCGGGTCGGTCTCTAGCCTTTAGCACTGGGGCCCTCATTAGCTCATCCGTCCCCCTCCAGCCTGATTTCAGCACATTTTAATGTTTTATTTATTTTCTGTTGGCCGCCTCTAAGCCCAGAACTGGCATCCCTCCCCCACAAAGCAGCCTCTCTCCCCGATTTCCATGCCGGATTTCAGGCGGCATCAGCTGAAATCTCCTCAATTTGGGACGCCCCCCTCCTTCTCTTTCATGTGCCCCTCCCCCTGGGGAGAGGTACCCCCCGTCTCCAGTGTCTCCCTCACATCTGTCGCCACTTCGACCATGCATGTTAAACAGCGTCAGTGCGGGGGGGCTCCCCGGATGACAGCCTCGCCCTGCCTCTATGCTCGGTTTGCAGTGCTTCTCATTTTGGGGTGGGGTGGGTGGTAATTTAATCAGGGGCAGTTTCAAGATCAGAGTTCTGGGGCCAAAAACTGCTTCTCTAAATTTTAAGAGTGGCAATCCGGTTTATTTCTTTATTGTCTGCGTCTGCAGAACACCAGAGGTGGAAATTTCACAGCCAGAAAGTAAAAATCCAGACCGTGATTTTGCTCCAACCAACAAGTCGAGCGTTCTGTGACTGTGACTGATTATGCTGAACAAACTAAATTGCGGCCTGGATTTTTACTTTCTGGATCTGACATTTCCACTTCTACAGAGCACTAATACCACAGTTTCAAACTCCTTGCTTGGTACCAGAAGAGTAGATACATGCTTAGATTAACACACCTTGACAATGGTCCACTTACTGACATACATAAAAGGCCATACTTGGGAGTGAATCGAGTCTGTCTGGCACTGTGTACTGAATAAGTGCTGATGGATGGATGGACGGATGGACTGATTACCAGTAAGCGACAGATTTGGTGTCTTTATTGGTGACTTGTCTCTGTGTAGAATGACATCAGTAAAGGCACCTATCATCCTGTCAAAGAGACAGATGGCTCACTGTCTCTCTGATTGTACCATTTCTATAGCACCCTTTGGTCCTGAGTATTGGGACCTGCGAGATCTTCCGTGGTAGATAAGGCCCGATTCCGCATAGATCCTTCCCTTACTGCGCACATACAGCAAATGACTTGTGGTATGAGCTTCCTTCTGCAGAATCTATATGACCAGCAGTGGAAGGTTAGAAATGACCTCCTAACTCCAAAGAGCTACGACTGACAGATCTGGGAATCAACTTCTGAGGGATGTCTAAAGCCTTTCTTCGGGTACAGTTCAACATTACGGAACAGCAGATAATGTTTAAATGGCATTGAGCTGCTATTTTAAGGCATAAAAATCTGCTATTCCCATCTTTCCATGTGATTCGCCCACTCTCAGCACACCATTATTTTTGTACTTAAGACGACGACAGTCACAGCGTAAAGTTGTCACTGTCATGCTTGTAATTGTCCCTTTTTCAAGCTGCGCTGGCATTCAGACTGATGCTGTTGATGCGGTCTTTATTGTCATGTGTGGGGAGGCGGTTGCCGTGGGAATAGCGGATGTGGAGGGGCCTGGGTGTAGCGATGCTGTTGTGGTTGACAGTTTGTCAGTTACAGACGTTACTGTATTTAGCCACATTGGAAACACCGTATCCCTGCTTTGCTTTACCAAGAATTTACACAGGATGGTGTCTGAGGTGAGATGCCAACATTTCCCAGTAACTATTTCCCCGCCACACCCGGGTCCTGAAAGGATGTTCGTACCTCTGTGAAGCTCACATTGCTAACTGGCTTATTTATAGAGCTTCAGTGAAGTTGCTCCCTTCAAGTGTCCTCTTCTTCTGGCCAATCAGAGCTGATCCCCACCCTTGACTCCGCCCCCTTACCCGTGACTGTTGTTTACCTGTGTACTTGTCTGCTGTTTCCCCTTACTCCGTTCCTCAAACCGTCCCTCGTAGCAGACCGCTTCCTGTATCGCATGACCTCGTTCTCCAGTCCAGGAGCTTGGCTCGGCACGCTGTTATTCGAGCTGCCTCTTCAGCACAGGCTTTCCGGATCGCCGGGTTCCCATAGGTCTCTACACTCTCCCCGGGTGCGAAGGCAGGCCTCTCATCATCCGTGCCCCCTGCCCCAGTTTCTACCCCCCCCCCCTTTTAACATTGGGGTTTATAGTAAATGATTTACTAACCACACACTTTGAAAGCATGTCTGTTAATGCCCCCCTCCCCCGCCACTTGCACAGTAACACACTGCAATGTGACCTTTGACCTGAGCTGTGACTCGCTGCCGTATCAGACACCCGCGTGACAATGGGGGCGGCGGGGGGGCAGATGTGCAGCCACATTTTAACCTGTTGCCCCAAAGACTTTCTCTGCTAATAACAAATGTGTGAATTTAGGGCATTTAGCCCCCCCCTCCCCCCCCAAAAAATAAATAAAACCGCAAAGTGGAGTAGGACGCAGAAAATGCATACGGGTGTCCCAAATTAAGCAGCTGCATGCATGTGTGCCATCACTGGCTCCATTACTCACCGTTCGTTGCCATAGCGCCGGAGATCCAGCATCGCCCATAATGATGATGTTTGGACGTCTTCAGCCGACCCAGATTGACCTTCGATGGGAAACAGCGCCTCCTAGTGAATCCAGGAGGGACTCTATGACAGGTCCATCAGGCAACGGAGCGTTAATTAATTGATCATCTACAGTAATTAGGGTGTCACTTCTGTGACAGTACAGAGATGAGTTTATGAAACTTTGTCCTGAAATATCCAATTTTTTTGTTTGGGGGGGGGGGGGGTCCATTTTGGATTATGGGACACATCTACTCTAATAAAAATATTTATTAGCATGATGAAAGTTGGGATAGAGCTGCATTGCATGGGGATGGTGTGTGATTCTGTGGGTTAGAACTTGATCGGAAGGTTGCTGGTTCGAGTCCTGTGGCAGGCAGACTGATGTCATTGAGCAAAGGCTTCAACCCTAACTGCTCCAGTGACTGGCTGACCCTGCTCTCTGATCCTCCCTTTACTGCCAAATGTGAATTTTCTTCCGCGCTGGTATCGGCTCACATCTGACCGCAGCAGCTATCTGGGGTCTGTCCCCACCCCCCATGGCTGTTCACGCGCCCTCCTGCCCTAGTTCACAGGCACAGCGTGTCTCTCTCCGAGAATCAGCCGTTTCGGGGCAGAAGCCGGCGTTTCCACTTACTGGTGCATTCGCTATGGTTTGTGTTATTAGGCGCTGAGACGTTGCCTTACACAGGGGATTACGAACGAAAAAAGTGATTTTGAAAGTGCGAGCGACAATGTGTCTGCTGCCAGGAATCGAGAGCGTCATTAGTCATTAAATTATTACTGCATATTCACACTGTGAACCGCAGCCGTTAGGCATGTTTTGGGAGGGCTTTAGCCCCCCACCTAAAATGTTTTTTAGCCTTCCCAAATAAATGTACATTAATTAGTTTAAATAAGTGCCCTGCAATGGGCTAGCCCCCCATCCTGGGTTGTTCCCTGGGTTGCTTCCGAGATAGGCTCCGGACCCCCCGCGACCCAGTAGGATAAGTGGTTTGGAAAATGGATGGATGGATGGATGGATAGTTTAAATAATGTGGGCCCTTTCCATCAGACCTCCTTGATGAAGGCCTAGCCCCCCCCCCCTTTTGACGCTCCTGCTGTGAACTCACAAAGATGAAAGATGAAAGATGTAAAATCACATGGCTCTGCTGTGAAAGTTTTCCTAGTGGTGTGATTGGATTGCGCGTAGCCGCATGTGGGTCTCAGCCCGACTGCACTGCGCGTAGCTGCGTGTGGGTCTCAGCCCGACTGCACTGCGTGTAGCCATGTCCGGGTCTCAGCCCAACTGCACTGCACGTAGCGGCGTGTGGGTCTCAGCCCGACTGCACTGCGTGTAGCCATGTCCGGGTCTCAGCCCAACTGCACTGCACGTAGCGGCATGTGGGTCTCAGCCCGACATGGATCAATAATCGTAGAAAGTATTTAGCTTCAGTTTTGTCTTTTTATGCCAACTGTAGTATAGACTGAATTTTGGGCAAAAGCGGGGAGTTTAGCTGGTCATCCATTTAAATGACAGAACAAGACACTCAGCAGGGTTCTCCTTGACCCCCGCCAACCCATTTTACAGTAGCAGCTCCTGCTATCCAGGGCTGTCTCTTCATCTGCCTCCTCCACCTTTGGGGAGCATGTCAAGAACGCGGAGGTATATCATCGAAATGTCATGGACTAGACAGAAGACTGATCCATCTTTGGTAAAATACATTCCATCTAGGCAGTGTAGGAAATATTTTTAAAAATTGGGGAGGGAATTTTTTTTTTAATTAGTAATTGATGCATAAAGTTTGATTTTAAGGTGAAATGAGCCCATATTAAAATGCATGCAGAAATCACTACCTTATGCCAACATTAGTAAATAAAAAGCATACGATTGCTGTTCCAAAGAGAATTATGCAGTCATCTGTATGTGTGCAGAATAACATCTATATGTGAGAGACAGCAGGAGACAGTTCCACCTATTTAGGCTGTTTTTTTTACCTCTTAATAGCCTTTGTATGATGCATTACATTATAGATAATGTAAAAACTCCATCAAAGTCTTTCAAATGATCTAGTTTATAGTCTTTTTCAAACATCCTCTTCAGAAACTCTTGAAGGTCTATTTAAAAAATTGGGTAAATAAAATGCAGCGTGAATGCAAACCTGTCCCTTCAACAAAATAAAGCAAGTATTGAAAATTATGATGATTTTAACATGTGAGCCACTCGCTAATGTTTTAAAATGACATGAGACGGGTAGCAGTTACTCCTCACCTCTGTCAGCTACCTCCTGAAAGGCTTAGAATAGGAATTTAGTGATGTGTCCTCTGCATTTAACCCGTATGTGACGTCGTGACATAGCAGGGGGCAGCTAATTCAGCACCCGGGGAGCCGTGCTTTGCTCAGGGTACCTCAGTGGTGCCTCGTTGGTCGGGGATTCGAACCAGCGTTCTTTCAATTACAAGTGCGATTCCATGACCATTAAGCCACCATTGCTGACATTAAGCCAAGTTACGTCTGATTGTAGCTGTGTTTTGTGGGTCTGCGCCACCTCACGAATGAATCGGCGTGGCGTCTTCCTATATCTCCTTTCGCGTTTGTCGATATGCCGCGAAAATTGGATACGCTGTCCAGCCCTAGGTGACCGTAAAAGCTGTTGATTGATGGGCGGTGAAGCCGTGGGTGAGCGGATGGTCTGAAGTCACTAGCAGCGATTTGCTTTTCGGGTGAATGTCTTATACAACAACAAGATTAAACCAACCGGATTTCAGCAACATTACATGTTTTGTGTAGCATCAATGACGTAAATATTATAAAGTGCGTTTGCATAATATGCTCCTGCATCGCTTGAGAAATGCATTGTCAGGCGATTTTGTCATTGTGTTTCCTTACACAAACCTAGGCAATAGTATATAGCCTAAATAATGATAAAAGGAAGATGAATGTATTTAAAGATCTATGGCAAGACTACTTTGTGTGGACTCTGGTACCTGATCAGGGGAAATGGCAGCTGTCCAAAGGATTGTTACTCTGAAAGTATAGCTGGCCTGTTACTGAGGTTTGGAATTCCAAAAATGAAGGTTGTAATGAACCAAATGGACGTGGCTAAGGAACGGTATGCAATACATTATCATTTATGCGATACATTATCATTTACTTAGCAAATGCTTTTATCTAAAGCGACATAGAGTTGAGAAAGTAGGGTCAGGCAGTCCCTGGAGTTACTGGGATTAAGGGCCTTGTGGCATCCTTCTGCCAGCCATGGGATTTGAACCAATAATGTTCTGATCACAGGCACAGTGAGCCACACACTGCCCTAGTGTACGTCAGACTCGTTCAGGTCATTGATTCTTAGATAGCTCAGATCAATCAGCTCTGTCCCGTGGAAGATCATCCAGAAAGATTTCTATTGGAATTCAGCGAGCTCCACTAAAGCCGTCATTTCAGCAATGACCTCGGCTTGGTTTTACACACTAGCCTCTCTGACCTGACTGCCCACTTAAACGGTGCTGGTGAACATTCAGCTGTTTGCAGCGGCTTCTAATTACCCACCTGCCGCCGCCCAGTAGGGAAACCCCAAGTCATCCTTTTATTGCCCATTGTCATAAAAAAAAAGATAAGTGCTTGTGTTCCTCCCTGCTCCCATCTTATTTCCCACTCGGATAGTCAGACCTGCTTTCCAAATTCGCGTCCTGGGACTTAGTGGCCGGGCTTGAGATCCGCTTCACAGCGACGTACCGGTCCCTACCGGACGTGCTGTCAGGTGGGGATTGAGGTCACGCTGACAGTCATTAACACTAATTACTTTACATTGTGAACCTTCCCAGACTAAAAAAACTGTGCAGCAAGCACCCTGTGGCCAGATGGTTGTCGGGTTTATCCCTCGCTGACGTTTTCACACTAAACCCTGGGCTGGTTGTGATGATACTCGGCTCATCGCACCCGCAGCCTGAGGGAAAACGCAAATCTCTGCATCACGGGCCAGGGCGGGCATGAGGGCCAAGCTGCTCATTTACATTGTAATGCAAATGAACTGTAGTAATTACACTTCCTTGGGCTTCTCCACAGTAGGGCTTATGTCGTCATAGTTTTGGGTATATATCCGGGCTCTCTGTGTGTGGCCATGTGTCTTGCCTGTGCATACATGGTTCACCAGGTGTTCACCACAGTGTGACCCTGTGTTATTTATAGACATAGTGTGGACGACCGTGTCCCATCCTAACCCCAACTCGGAAGCTGAACGTGAGACCCAGGTTGGCTTTCTAGCAAGGCGTGCTTTCATTTCCTGGACAGTGGCAGCCAGTGGCCCACGTTGCCGTGGTGACGGACCACAGTGAGTGGGAGGGTCTGAGCGGAAGTGGTTCTTGACCTGCCTGTGTGTTGGCACAGCAGAGTAGCACATCACCTTAATTTACCTTACCTTAGTTAGCTGGGTTACCTTAAGCTAGAAGTCATGATTGTCCAATAGGAATGCTCTTTATGTGAACTTATTTTGTCCAATAGGAATGCTCTTTATGTGAACTTATTTTGTCCAATAGGGATGCTCTTTATGTACTGTATACTTATTTTTTCCAATAGGAATGCTCATTACCAAAATTTATTTTGTCCAATAGGACTCCCCAGTTCTGCTGATTGTTTGCATAACAATACACACACACACAAGACGGGATGTAGAAACTATTTTGCATTGTATCTTTCAGTCATGCAACAGGTCCCAAATGGTATAAATACATTCTTTTAAAAGGATTTTTCTTAAAAAGTACATATGCTACCTTGTGGTGGAACTGAGGAACTGCAATTATAATGGTGGCCTGTGTCCACAGGCCTGGATTAACCTAAAAGTAACTGAAGAGCAAACTTCCAAAATGTACTTAGGAAATTTCTATGGAGTTAGTGAGTTTTGAAAATTCAATAAAAGTTCTACACTGGGTTACAAGAGGGCTGAGTGAGTTTTAGTTCCCATTAATGTAATGAGGAAGCTTGATGTTAATAATAATAATAATAATAATAATAATAATGACACTTCATTGATTTTCATGGGGAAATCCTCTTCTTACCAACGCCATCTTGCGTTCATGACACATGGATGTAGGTGAAAGCAAGCTTGGCAGGGAGGGTCAGCCACCTGCAGCAGCACCCATGGAGCTGAGGGGGGGGGGGGGGGCGAGATTAAGGGCCTTGCTCACGGACCCAAAGACACATGGCTATTTGGTTTGGCCGGGCTTGAACCCACAACCTTCTGATCACAGCCACAGATGCTGAACTCACTGAGCCACATGCCGCCCCCAGGGCCATTGGCGGTCTCAGCAGCAACGAAAAATGCACGGATAGGAAATGTTGCTCTCTTGTTTTGTTGGTGATCAAAGTAAGAGTTAGAAGGCAAACGGATTCATCTCTTTGTTTTTTTGCTCAGATCTGAACATGGAGTACAACCCTTCGGACCACCCACGAGCCAGCACCCTGTTTCTCAGCAAGTCGCAGACGGACGGTGAGTATGTCACACTTTAGGAACATTTCAGGATCCCCCTCCCCCCCCAGCTCCATGAAACCCGCAAACCTGTTCTATCCAAAGTGGACACAGGAGAGGTACAGAAACACAGAACGTGTAGGCAGTTACTTGCAGTCTGTAAGTAACTGCCGGGGTGTCAGCGTGGTCAGGGTGGTGTGACCTGAATACTGAACGGAATTCTTTGCTCACAAGGATCTAAGGTAAGCTGTGACGTTGACGTTCTTACATTCCCAGGAAACCAAACTGGTGAGGTAGGTTTACTTCATATCATGGCTGTGATATGGGCCTCTGGTTTTCCTGTTTAAGTCATTTTAGAATGTACCCATACTGTGCAGAGTGCTCTGGAGTTTCCCAAAGCCTTCTTAACGTAGAACATTTTAACACAGAACTCGCGAACGACGTAGCATTAAGAAGGGGTCGGGAAACTCACCCCTGAACTCAGCAGGATGTAGTCAGATGCCCTGGATCTTGTCTTTCTGATCTGTCCCCTGATTGGTCAGTTGTTACTCAAGTGATTCAGTTCATACAGTGGCCTTCTGGGAAATGTAGTGCCATAAATAGTAACCGTTTCACCCCAGCAGGGTCCTGTATCACACAGCAGCATTTGTTGGATTTGTTGGTTGGCCAGATAACTTCTTGGATTTAAGGCACCGCAGTATAAATGGACTTTATCTCCGCTTACTTACATTTAGCCCAGATTACTTTAAAGTTATCTGACTACGCAATGAATCCCGCTTAGTGATACAGGCCCCAAATCTAGCAAAACTGACATGTTTTTACTCTTGTTACAGTGCGGGAAAAGCGGAAAAGTCTCTTCATGAATCACGTAAGTGCAGGATTGGATTCAGCCCGACAGTATTTCATCACTAACATTCTGTTCTGTTAATTTCAATAGTTTGAGTTATTTCAAACTATAGATTTGTATCTTTTATTTATAGTATTATATTTATTATATAGTTTATTTGTGTTCTTCTCACTTAAATTATAGCAATAATGAGAGATTTTTATCCCTCCTGAAGGTTACATTTTTCAAGGCACTTCGTATCTGATATTCAAATGTAAAAAAACAAAACTATTCCCTGATCTGTACATTTTTTATATCCTTTATTGTTTTGCCAGTTAACACATATTTTGGAAGCTAAGGTAACGTACGACAGATGACATTTACTTTTTCATTTGTGTGACTCATAATTATATCATTTTACATCTCGATGATCCATGACAGTGTTTCTCAGTCCAGTCCTTGGGGACCCCCAGTTGGTTCACATTTTCGTTCCCTCCCACCTCCCCGCCAGGCACTCTACATCTTTGCTCCTTCCCAGCTCCTGGTAGATCAAAAACATGGACTGTCTGGGAGTCCCCAAGGACCAGGTTGAGAAGCTCTGATCTACAAGAAAGAGTTTGAATAACGGGTGGGACCATGGAAGGGGGGTTGTGACGGCCCACGTGACTGGAACCTTGTGCTCAGAGGCTTGTCACTGCAGAACTTAAAGGGCTCGTTTGTAAACCAGACTCTCACTTATCCCCCTGTCACCCCAATAGAGCGAAAATCAAAAACAGTAACACCTCCCCCACCTCCAAATGCGCCTTTCTTACATCTACATCCCTCGTCATCTGTGCCGGCCCACGAGTTAGCAGGGGTTGGAAAGCTCTCTATCGATAGTCCTGTCCCTGAGCCATTCCATTGGGCCCCTGAGACATGTTTGTACCCCACAGCATGCCATCACCGGGGGAGGGGGGTGGGGCTTATTATTCCTAAAGGGAAAGGAAATACAAAGAGGAGGAGAGTGGCAGAAGCCGGTCCACCTCGCTTCCCGTGACGAGTGGCGAGAGGTTTGTCCGTCCTGACCAAAGTGGGCCGGACCCTGGCTGAGTGTAGGAGCCGGATCCGAAACTGACGCGCGTCTCTGTCGCTGCAGCACGGCCGAGCGAGACGGAAATACAGCTCCTGCTCCACCATATTCCTGGATGACAACACCGTCAGTCAGCCCAACCTGAAACACACTATTAAATGGTGAGTGCCGTGCATTCCTGCATGTGGAACTACACCCTGACCTCGTTATTTCTGTTTAGTTTCGAAAAAAATTGTGCAGGATGACCAGGGTTCAGAACACTGACAGTGCTCATGCATTTGTGTGGAGCCCCCTCCTGGCCACAAGCCGTTACTACACTAGACGAGGCTGACGGCCCAGACGTTACTTTTTGAATGCGGCCTCACGAACGACAGATGCTCCCTGATTAACTGACTGAAAAGAAAGTAAACACTGACCAGGTAAACCATCCTCACTAATGGGCTTGTCTCTTTACAGCGTAGCACTGGCGATTTATTACCATATAAAGAACAGGTAAGATGGACGCCCCCTCACACTGTGCAGTGTTCTGGAAATTCCAATGGCACCACATCAGTGTTTTTTTCTTATTTTTCCAGAGATACCGACGACAGGACGCTGCTAGACATCTTTGACGAGAAACTGCACCCCCTCTCGGTAACTATCCCTGCCCCCCCCCCCCCCATCTGCGGATCGGTACCGCTTAATAGGAGTGTACTGCACTCATGTGGATCTCCGCCTGCAGAAGTCGGAAGTGCCGTCGGATTATGACAAGCACGACCCGGAGCAGAAGCAGATTTACCGCTTCGTGCGGACCCTGTTCAGCTCGGCTCAGCTGACGGCAGAATGCGCCATCGTTACCCTGGTGAGCGGGCGGGGGGGCGGGGGCTTGTTTCTCTGTCATATCTTCATTTAGTTTGTGCCAAGCGTATTTCTGGATCAATTAACACAAAAGAGAACAGAAAACATACCAATAAACTGCTCCGATAGTTATGGTTGGAATTAAAGCTGCTATAAATTAAACACTATAGTGTTTTAGTTCTTCTTGACAGTTTGCAGACTTAATTTTATGTTATTTTAAAGAATGCCTCCCTCTGTATTGGCCAGTAAAGTTATCTTCCCTCCATTCATCATTTTGATTATGCAACGTTGTATTGAAATAGCCTCGGACCTGAATCCATGGCTTCTATCACAAGTGACTGTGTTAACTTCAACCACTAGGGGGTGATTGTGCCATTGCGTGTAACGTGCTATTTCACTGCAGCCGGGCGTATTGATTGTAGGGGGTCACATCGGTGCGTCCATGTGGATGTTCCGCCCTCCCATCCGCAATTCACTTCATATGTCTTAAAAACCATCAGTATACCTGGTGAGAGTGAATGGTTGTGTACCAAGCACCTGTGTATTAGTAAAGGAAGAAACCCCTTGTAACAGTATGATTGGCCCAGATGAGGATATCTTGTATGATGCTGACACACTGAGAAGCAAAAGCAAATCGCAAAGTGTGGTGTGTCCACAGTAACTCGCCCAGTTAAACAATATTTACCATCAGAATATGTACAGATAATTCAATCAATCAATCAATCAATCAATCTATATATAGATAGAGAGAGAGAGAAAGAGAGAGAGATAGAGAGAGAAAGAGAGAGAGCTATAGCTGCTTTCAAACAATTTCAAGCTATTCAAAGTGCATACAGGCGATTGACACACATATTGTTATTAAGAATTTATTTAAAAACCAAATTTATATGTAAAAAGAAGAAATGATAAAAAAAGGATCAAATGAGAAATGAATAAATCAAATACCTTGTTGGACGGCTAGATGAACACAGCTTCAGTTCCCAAACCTCTCCTCAGGGGCACCTCAGCCGTTCCATGTTGTTGTTAAGTTTTACCACCAGGTCACATAATTAATTAACTTAATTGGTTAATTAACTTGATGCGTTGATTAGCCAAACAAGGTGGGGTAGTGTTCAAGTCAACAAATGCTTGGGTACAGGCATGTAGGGACCAGGAGGGATAAGGAGGGCGTGTACCCCCCCCCCCCCCCCCCCCCCCAAAAAAAAAAAGAAGCAGACTTTGATATTTTAATTATTAAGTTGTGTAAATTCTGAAATTGCTAAGCTGACGCACTTTGACATCATATTGTACTTTTACCAACACAGACATAATACTGAAGCGCTTTACAAGAAAGGGCAGAGCAGGCTCTACTTCCTTAGGAGGCTGGGGTCCGTCAATGTCTGCAGCAAACTCCTGCTTATGTTCTACCAGTCTGTCATGGCCAGTGTCCTTTTCTATGCTGTGGTATGTTAGGGAGGCAGCACTAGGAAGAGGGATGCTGGCCGACTGGACAGGCTGGTGAGGAAAGCTAGCTCTGTGGTGGGCATGGAGCTGGAGTCGCTGACATCAGGTGCAGATAGTAGGACCCTCAGCAGCCTGTCCAGTTCAACCAACCAATCGCGCATAAAGAGTCACAGTCACAGAGTATTCAACTGGTTGGTTGACACAAAATCCCGGACTGGACTTTTACTCTCTGGACCTGAATTACCCAGCTCTAGTGGAGACACAGTGGCAGTGAGATCTCCGTTTCTCCCCCCCCTCGGCCCAGGTCTACCTGGAGAGGTTGCTGACGTACGCAGAGATGGACATCTGCCCCGGGAGCTGGAAACGCATCGTGCTGGGGGCCATCCTGCTGGCCTCCAAGGTGTGGGACGACCAGGCAGTGTGGAACGTGGACTACTGCCAGATCCTGAAGGACATCACCGTGGAGGACATGTGGGTCCCTCTCTCCACCCCCGCCCATTAACCCCAGGAGGCTCGGCTGAAGGAGATCATTCCAAAGACCCCTCATTGGACAGCGTGCCATCGCTGTGCTGTTTTCCAATTCTGGGTTACCGTAATTTTCACCACATAAGGACACGCTGGTGTTTTCCTGGTGTCCGCAGCTGGTGTAGGTCACATGACTCTAGTTGCAGGGTTGCTATGCTGTGTCCAACCATCAGTCTCAGTTCAGCAGGACATTTTGTCCTACATTCGTTGATTATTCGATAGGAAGAGATAAATTCTGTTTTAATTACAAAAACATCAAAAAAAGTAAAAATTGATTCAAACTAGGAATCTAGGTTTACTCTCTCTCATGGAGACAGGTGTGTGTTAAAATGGCGCGATATTGGAATTCACACCTCACCGAAATATCGGGCAGATCCAGTCCAGGGGCACATGATCAAACTCGTTGGTGTGGGGGGGTGAGTAGTGACTAGGCGTTTAGTCGACCCGTGCTGGGATCCAAATTTAGCTGGCCTGTTTCCCACTTGAACCCCTCGCTGAGTGCAGAGCTATCCTCAAGGTCTTCAAACCACATCGACCAAGAGCCATCACAGTTTTGCCGGGTGACCGTCGAAAACCACGTCATGCTTCTTAGTGTACTTATACCTGCATTAATACATTAATACACGGATGCATCACTCTGCCGCAGAAGGCAGTGAGCCACACCCTTTATCAGCATTTGCCATTTAACGCATTAATATCTAAAAGCCATCGTCAGTTTGCTTCACCAGAGGTTTCTTCGCTTGTTTCTCTGGTAACGTCTCGCCAGGAATGAACTGGAGCGGCAGTTTCTGGAGCTGCTGCAGTTCAACATCAACGTCCCGTCCAGCGTCTACGCCAAGTATTACTTTGACCTGCGCTCGCTGTCCGAAGCCAACAACCTGGGCTTCCCCTTGGAGCCACTCAGTCGGGACAGGGCCCAGAAGCTGGAGGTGAGCCAATCCGCTGTCACTTTGCTCCACTGTCTGCTGTCATTGGTCATTCTATTCTCAAGCTTCCTAAGGGGCTACGTTTCCCAAAAGCATCTGAATGGTTCCAACCATGTAAGTTGTTAATGAGAGGTTTAGGAACACAAACCTTGGCACAGGTGTCACCATGACAACCCTCTATGGGTTTTCACGCTCCCAGTTTGGGATATCCATGTATTTGAAGGGAAGATTCTAACCATCCCACACTTCTTATTAGTGGGAAGTATGTAACATGTGGCAGTCATACGTGAGACATGCATACACAAATGTCACGTGACCAGTCATGTGACTGGATCAGTATCTGTTTATCATTCCTAAGTGCGGCGCTGGCCCCACGTCCTCCAGTGCCCTTGACCCCTGTAATTATACGCCCTCATGCTATCTTTGTTGCCTCAGTTGCTGCGTGTGTCTGCAGCCGGAGAAATGTCTGCAATGTCCACATGCCAAGGCCTGTGGATTCTGGATGAATGAGGGGTCCATAGGTCAGGATCTCATTTAGGACCCGTGGGGTCAAGCCGGCTGTGAGGCACACACTGCACATGGAATTTATTAACCTGTCAAAGCCTTTAAGCTAGTCCCCCTTCCCAAGTTACAAACTTTTATTGCCATGTCTATTTGACAATGCAATTTTCACTTCCACGTTCCCTTTAGATTACAATAACTAGTTTTGGTACATAATACAGTAAATAATATAATAAAACAATAACTGATGGCAGATTGATACATGTAAATAATAACACTATTTAACACCACTATAACCAAACACTCAGCATATACACTGAACAAAAATATAAACGCAACACTTTTGTTTTTGCTCCCATTTTTCATGAGATGGACTTAAAGATCTACAATTCATTCCAGATACACAATATTACCATTTCTCTCAAACATTTCTCACAAATCAGTCTAAATGTGTGATAGTGAGCACTTCTGCTTTGCTGAGATAATCCATCCCACCTCACAGGTGTGCCACATCAAGATGCTGATCTGACATCATGGGTAGTGCACAGGTGTACCTTATACTGCCCACAATAAAAGGCCACCCTGGAATGTGCAGTTTTGTCTCACAGCAAAATGCCACAGATGCCACAAGCATTGAGGGAGCGTGCAATTGGCATGCTGACAGCAGGAATGTCAACCAGATCTGTTGCTCGTGCATTGAATGTTCATTTCTCAACCATAAGCCGTCTCCAAAGGCGTTTCAGAGAATATGGCAGTACATCCAACCGGCCTCACAACCGCAGACCACGTGTAACCACACCAGCCCAGGACCTCCACATCCAGCAGGTTCACCTCCAAGATCGTCTGAGACCAGCCACTCAGACAGATAATGCACGGCCCCATGTTGCAAGGATCTGTACACAGTTCTTGGAAGCTGAAAATGTCCCAGTTCTTGCATGGCCAGCATACTCACCGGACATGTCACCCGTTGAGCATGTTTGGGATGTGCTTGACCGGCGTATACGACAGCGTGTACCAGTTCCCACTAATATCCAACAACTTCGCACAGCCATTGAAGAGGAGTGGACCAACATTCCACAGGCCACAATTGACAATCTGATAAACTCTATGCGAAGAAGATGTGTTGCATTGCATGAGGCAAATGGTGGTCACACCAGATACTGACCGGTTCTGAGTCCCCAGACCCCCAATAAAGCAAAAAACTGCACATTCCAGGGTGGCCTTTTATTGTGGGCAGTATAAGGTACACCTGTGCACTACCCATGATGTCAGATCAGCATCTTGATGTGGCACACCTGTGAGGTGGGATGGATTATCTCAGCAAAGCAGAAGTGCTCACTATCACACATTTAGACTGATTTGTGAGAAATGTTTGAGAGAAATGGTAATATTGTGTATCTGGAATGAATTGTAGGTCTTTAAGTCCATCTCATGAAAAATGGGAGCAGAAACAAGAGTGTTGCGTTTATATTTTTGTTCAGTATAGATGGCAGAAGCTGGGAACATGATTAATGAAATTTTTCATCTTGGATCATTTTGATAAAATCGTCGTACTCTTGTATGGGCGTGAAACTTGGACTTTAAGGGGCGGAGATATTAAAAGACTGGAAGCGTTCGAGATGCGGGTTTGCCCTGGATTAGGAAAAGTAAGTTGGCTGCATGGGAGGGTAAATGATGAAGTCTTTGATGTGGTAGGAGAGGAAAGAGTGTCGATCGACGAAATGAAGACGAGGCGGAGGAAATGGGTGGGACAAATTTTGAGGGGGGAGGGATTGCTGAAAGACGGAAGGATGCTGGGAAAAAGACAAAGAGGAAGGCAGAGGAAACAGTTATTGGATGAAAGTAAGGAAGGGGCCAGTTATCGGGACGGGCATGAGATGGCGATGGTTAGTAGATTCCAGAGGGACAACTCTGGACCTACCATAAGGTAGAATATGATGATTGACTCTGATAAATTTGTCATTGGTAGGTGTATCTCCCAGATATTTTAGTGGCAAATATAAGTCACTTAAATCTGTCCACTGTGTGTCATTAAGGCTGGTGTTCTTTTGTCATTTTACCGGTATTTCATTAGGCGATATCCCGGCTGTCTGATGATAAGTACAGGGACTCTCGGAAAGCGGCAAAGAAGAGGTCAATGAGCGCAGACCACCTCAGCGTCGTCCGATGGGCCCCCGCCATCATATCCTAACAGTGCCAAGATGGGGGGGGCTGTCCCCGCCCCCCACCCCACCCCGAAGCCACCGGACCCATACGACCTGCCCAGGTCACCTTTTTCAATGTCTGGGGTCGATGCCTCCACAGTGCCTCTGTTTGGTCCCACCTGGGATCTTACTGGGATCTTACCAGGATCTTTTTGGAACTTACAACGATCCTGGAAGAGACAAGACACTGAAGAGAAGTGGGGTCATTGTGTGTTTCTTTCTGACTCTGTTTCTTACGTCCCCCCTCCCTGGGTCGCCATGTCTTGCCGTTACTTTGAGTGAATGTGCAAATTGGACAAAGAATGCTACCAATGATGAAGCAATGAATAGGGTTGTCTGGTCGGGTCCCGTGAGTTTTGATTGGCTCGTCTGAGCCACTTCCCTCATAAGCACAGGAAGGGGCGGGTCTTTCCAGGTGTCCCAGTGCTTGTCCCTCCCCCCCCCCCCCCCCCCCCGCCTTCTTTTAAACAACAAAAGGTCTATTTTAGTCTCTGATACCATTTTTCAAACTGAATTGTTCCTCTTTAAAATGAAGCGGTCTAAGCATTTCAAGGTGCTTTCAAAATCTTTTTCCTATAGCTTTTCAGTTATTTCCCTTTAAGTTATGGATGTTTGATCCCAGTGAGGTGATTGGATGTTCTTGTCAGGTAATGGCCACTATCTGGGGAACCTTTGGACTTTTATTCCTGTTTCCATGGCAAGTTTCACCAGGGAGACCCTCCATTAAGTGCCCCTGACAAAGACTAGGATGCCAGTCTATGGTGACTTTCTTCGTGGACCATAATGCACTTCTGTGTGCGAGTGTGGCGATATCCCTCATCGAACCAGTAGACACATGCATCTCCAGCCAGCAGATTATTACCTACATTACCCCCCCCCCCACACACACATTCCTTACATTCCTGTTCCACCAACAGACATGCATTTGCGGTCATGTGTCCTTCTGATAACTGCAGACTGGTTTTACTATGGCGAAAAGAGTAAAGAAACGGTGCCAAAACTTCATATCTATCATCAGTTTTCATTCTTTTATTGCGGTTTGAGGTTGGGGATCATGGACTGTGTGAAAATGAGGCGCGTAACAGCTGCCTGTGTCCACGTCACATGCTTACAGAGTACCACCGTTACCATGTCAATGTCAAACATTGCCTTCCTCACCGTTCACTCCCATGTGGGGGGGGGGGGGGGGGGCACTGTATGTGTGACCCAGAACCCAGCCTGCAATCTCTATGTGTTTATTTATGGGTGGAAAAGTAGGAGTTAAACTGTGTAGAAATGGGCAGGACAGCCACCCACAGAATATATGGAGCCTCAAGACCTGAGTTGGGTTGTAGTAGTAACTGTTGTGAAGCCACTGAAATACCTGTAGCAGCTGAGGTTCGAGCCAATCATTGTGCATGTTGCTGATCATGTGACCATACCACGCCAGCCGTAGCGTAGACGCTCCGTGTGACGTGTGGGAGTTTTCTGATGCCTAAAGGTATGTTCAAAAGACATGTTTCTAGACAAAAACAGACTGTAGTGCCGTTTGCTGGTGAAGGTCTTAAGTACTGAGCCAGTTTAAGGACAAATGCAGACAGGCGATCAGTACGTCAGGGGCCAACCATGAGTTCCCGTGAGTTTGAACAGGTTTCTGCATTAACATCATCCGTTTGTAAAAAAATAAGAAGCAATGCCTTCGTTTTGTACCAAGTGATGAAATATGAAATGCTCTGAAGGACATTAAGTTAAATATTAATTTATTAAATATTTAAAGAAAATCATTATCTGGTTCTCTGATGCAACTATTCTGTTACATATTCCTCGATGTTTAAACCAAACAATTTTAAATTTGTAAAAATAATTGAAAATTTTGGTAATTAAGAACGAGTTAGCAATTCGAAAAACTATTTTCTGCTTTGTTATAATAATACATTAACCTTTTATAGGTTCCCACAGCTGTTTCCGATTTTATATGTTTGTGCTTCATCTTCGTCATTTTTGGTTTCTTTTCATTTAGTGAGTCACAAAGCATGAATCAAATGCATAAAGACCAAACTAGTTCTCATGAGTGTATCAAAACATCATAATCAAAATATTCACAAAGGAGGTGGATTCTCAGCATTCCCTAATCATATTGATACAAAGTGTATAGTCATTTGAGTTTTGCTTGCACAAAACTGTTCTGAGGGCAGAAGGAAAATGATTGGCTCAGAGAGATGACCAATCAGATTGTAGAGGAGGTGGGTCCAACCAATGAGATGTCTCGGCCCTCTAGTTGCTAGGACCCACAAACCTCTATAATCTGATTAGTTACCTCTCTGAACCAATCATTTTTCCTCGTGCCCTCAGAATATTTTTGTGTACGTAAAACTCCCATGAGCTTAATGTCTGGTTACTTAGCATCACAGTCTGGTCATGCTTGTGTTGTGCCGACATGGATATTTTAACGATCATGACAGCAGTATTATGATGTGCTGTTAGATAGAGGTTCCCCTGTCTATTTAAAGCACATGTGGCTAACTGACTGACGTGTGAAGTGACAAGTGTTGGAATGGTAGGGGCAGGATGTTGGACTGAGAGTTGAGCTTCCTGGAGCTTTCTGCTTAAACTCCCATATAGTGACTGACTAGGCCAGAACACTGGGGAAACGGTCTTAATATCCAAGCAGGGGTGATATTTGCAAAAGGCTTGGGGCCTGACCATCCTTTGCAGAGTCAACAGTCCTGTCTTTTCATGTTGTATTGTGACCTTCCCAATATTATTGCCCCACGGTGGAACTCGACTGGCATTTACTCTAATTGGTCATTCCGGTGCTGATTGAATGATGATACGAAGCATGAGTGGCTCGATTGATGTAGCTCACAGGTAACTATAGCAACAGATGGATGCACGTGGCCTGCAGGAAAGCGTCGTTCTATCCATCTCCCTCCAAAAGCGCGTATCCAGCGCAGGACGGTGGCGTGTCTGCAGCCTGCCCCAGGGTACGGGGAGGGGGGCGGACACCCTGAATGGGACGTCAGGCCGTCAGTGGGCGCACTAACACGGTCACACACACTGAAGGCAAAAATGGAGGGCATCTAGCTAAAGGCCATGGAGAGAAGAAACCCGTAAGATGACGGGAGGCATGTGCACTGCAGACGCAAAGCTGAGGCAGGGATGGGACTCTCTTCCGGAGAGTACAACACCCTGGGGTCTCCCACTGAGCCACTATGCCAGTCATGGAGGAAGATGTATATTATTTATGTTCAGATTATAAACCCTGTCTTACAGTCTTGCATTGCCAGTGTCGGGCTGTAATTGTGCACTGGATTCTACCTCTGAATAGTTTTCTTTTAAGAATTTTTTAATGAATTGCGTTTTGGTGGGGGTGGGGGGAAAGGGGGGGGCTGTTTAACTGTTGGTTGTGTTGGTTCTTTCCTGTGTCAATGAGACTGCTGTACATGTAAATTCTATAGTTTATTATAATAATTTTTGTTAATTTTTATATGATTACCTTGATTGCTGATGCAGTTGGGATATGTTCATCTTGCCAAACACAGTTCAACAGCTTTTGGGGTCATTATTTCTGTTGAATGGACTATGGTTCCAGTTACATTCTTTCTCAGACCTGGAGTGCATGTCCCGTCAACTTTACAGATCGTCCCACAAGACAATGTCCACAAACGTGCAGAAGAAATAAACATTTTAATCAAGAAACTGAGCTTTTCTTATTGAATAACTGACTGTGTACAGTGACTTGTATTTCTGTCTGTTCATTCTCTCTTCTGTCTCCACTCGCAATCGCATGTGTTCCGTGGGAAGCGTTCCTGTTTCACGTACCGCGTTCCGCAACATCACGCAACCGAAGTACAAGTGGGACCGTTTTGTCGGAGGTGTCTCTCATCGCTGACAGAGATTTAACAGATATGTGGTTGAGGGGAAAGAATGCTAAATGACATTTTAATAAAATATTTTCCAAATTTTGCACAGGTGTTGTGGCATTTGTGTTTTAATCGAAAGTCAGTTTTATTCTGACTTCAAACGCCCCGCATCGTCTACAGTAATTACAAAGGCTGACTGCAGCCTCACCCCTCATTATGAGCATCAAGTCACTTAATCTGTAGAGATGGGTGGTTCAGGGGGGTGGCATGGTGGTGCAGTGGTTAGCACTATTGCGTCACACCTCTGGGACCCGGGTTCGACTCTCACCATGTTCTCCCCATGCAAACTAATTGGAGTTGCTAAATTGCCTGTAGGTGTGCGTGAATGGTGTGTGAGTGTGCCCTGCGATGGGCTGGCCCTCCATCCTGGGTTGTTTCCTGACTCATGCCCATTGCTTCCGGGATAGGCTCCGGGACCCCCCCCCGACCCAGTGGGATAAGCAGTTTGGAAGATGGATGGGTAGTTCAGGTCCACAGTGAAAATCCAGACCAAGGTTTTGTTTCAACCAACCTTTATACTCAACTGGTCAGTTGAAACAAAACCTTGGTCTGGATTTGTACTTTCTGAACCTGAAATACCAACCTCTAATAATTCATCACTCTAAGGCAGTGGTTCTCAATCCTATACCTGGCACTCCCCCACCAGAATGTTTTCATTCTAACCCATACTGTTTTCAACCTGCATTAGAATACAGGCAGCAGCCCCCCTTGAGGACCCCCACTATTGCACATAATTAATCCAAACACCAGCTGCTACTTCTTATACACCATTATTCCTCAACGTACTAATTTTTTCTGCAAGTTTCTTGGACAAAAGATTTTCTTTTTAACTTGGAAGCATCCAAGTGATGAAGCTACAGGTCTGGGCTGATCCCCACCTGGCACAGATGACAGGGGCGGGGGTGAGAAGATGCCAACTCAAACATCCCAGCAATGCCAAGGCAACCTGCATGTTCCCTGTCAGCGCCTCCCCAGGCAAGAATAGCACACAATGAAGCTCACACCTCCTGCTGATGTCTGTTGTCTGACAACAGTTGTTCCTCGAGGAAGGTGGGGGGTGGGGGGAGCAATGCTAGGGGCTGCTCTGCTCACATTGGGACAGGGGGCCGGGCTGTCTGGTACTGGACTGTCGCCCCACACGTGAGCACAGGTCTTCCGTCTCTGAGCCAACGTGGGTGTCCTCCTGGTTCCCCTCTCTTGGTGAGGAAGTGCGTCGCAGCGATGGGGAGGGGGAACGCGGTGGAGTTGGTCTTCATCGCGCTGAATCACAACGTCTCTCTGGCAGGTGGGTGTCACACGCAGCTAACCTGACTCCAGAACTGTAAGCTACACTCAATCGGTACTTCAGAATACAGTAATTCTCACGCTCTGATAGAATGCATGAATAGAAAAAGATCAACTGCCGAAGACATCAACAATAATTCATGGTTTGGCGAACACTTTGATCCAGAAAACTGGACATTTTCATAAATAGTGCCAGTTTGATTCAATAGGACGACACTCTCGGTGCCAGCGACTCTAACATATGAGTCCGAGGCCCTCACTGTTGACCTGATGAAAACTGTCCGCTGCCTCATTGGTTACGATGTGCTGTGTGGGCTCTCTTCAGCAATGCTTATACTGATCTAGAAAACCAAACACACAAAGCAAGATGCCTGAAACTGGGAAAAGAGACTTCAAAGCTTTTCGACTGTCCACCCGTATGTGTAGTAGGTTGGTAAGTGATAGTTTTGGGGGGAAAAAAGCACAAAATCCCCTAAGTTGAACTAAGATATTTTGTCATAAGATAAAACAGAGGCTGAAAGACTGGATTTCGGTTACGACAAAATGTTGACAAAATATGCAGTTACTGTATCTCGCCTTCGTGGGGCAGTATAACCCTAACTGACTGACTTGAGTGAAACACTGAGCTCTCCAGACCCATAGAAATGCTGAGCACTGTTAGGTTAAGCAGCTCATGTCCCAGCCCTGAAGCTGGATGTTCACGTGCTCCATGTGCTGTAATGTGTTGGGGTCGGCTTGCAGGTAAGATCTGGCTGATGGTGATGGTCCTGCTGAGGGGCCTGACGCTGCTGCTCACCGGCTTCCCGCTGTACGAGGACGAGCGCGAGAGCTTCGCCTGCAACACCATCCAGCCTGGCTGCTCCACCGCCTGCTATGATGCCTTCGCCCCCCTTTCCCTGCTCCGCTTCTGGCTGCTGCAGGTTCTCGCGCTCTGCCTACCGTACGCCCTGTACGTGGTCTTCGTCATTCACAGGGTGGTGTCAGGCCTCACTTCCGCAAGCAACACTCCGGGGGAAGACGGCGAGACCCGGTCGTTCAGGGTCAATCGGGAGATCTTCCAGAAAGTCATGCCAGAAAATGGCGCCGCCCTGGTGGCAGGTGGAAGGAGGTGCCGCGCTCTCACCTTGGCGTACACCATCCACGTGTCGACCCGGATCGCCCTGGAGGCGGCCTTTGGTGTGGGCCACTATTTCCTGTTCGGTCTCTCCATCCCGAAAAGCTTCCTGTGCCATGAGGGCCCCTGCACCTCCATGGTGGAGTGCTACGTTTCCAAGCCCACGGAGAAGACCGTCATGCTGAACTTCATGCTGGCCGTCAGCGCACTGTGCCTCCTCGTGACCGCCGCCGACCTCATCTGCGCCATTAGGTGGCTGGTGAGCCTCCAGCGCGGGGCTGAGACAGTAGCCAGCTCCGACAGCATGGAGGAGGGAGCCTCCTTGTGCCTGGAGGAACTCCACATCTCACCCATCTCCCACAGTTTGCCCAGCTTGGCCAACAGTGACATCCAGCAAGACATCCACGTCTTGGAAGAAGATGGGGCGGAGCGAGACAGCAGCACTGTCAGACTTTGTTCCAGAAACCGCGTCGAGCCCCCGCCTCTGCAACGTGCGTGCTCTCCACACCTGAGGTCTCCGCTGCCCCTGAAACTAACAAGGCAGCCACCAGGGGGAGCCGACAGCTCCGGACTGCTCCATGGCAACCGGTTGGACGACCTGAAGTCAGAGAACAGTGAGAAACCAGGGAGAAGAGCCTGGGTTTGAGGTAGAGTGGGAGCAGAACACAGTGTACCAATGAAGATCCTGGACTTTGTGTACTCACCGTGTGTGGTGTCGGCAAACCGGAGTCATATTCACCTGATATCTTAAAATGACAATGCAACAGACTTACTGTGGACAGTAACATTCACATACCCGGAATATGGGTTATGATGCAGGTCACATACAAGCACTAGGTGGCGTCACGATTAAGAGAGTAAATTCTTGAGAGTGCTGTGTAAAATGGAAGAGACACAAGCTCTGAGAGTGACTCTGAACAGCTGTAAGGTTCCCAGAGGCTGAAGAAGTGTGTCGGCTGAAGCTCATGGTTATGTTCCCCGTCCATCTACCACCGAACAGTATCCGTTACACACACATTCTTTCTACTTTCCTAAAATACTCATCAAATGAGTTATCGAATGTGATACTGCCCCAAGCTGATGACACCATGGAGGTATTTTCAAGGATCAAGCACACTGACTATAGCCAAACCAAGGGCACCAAAGACCGCCCAGTTTGGGGCACGAACACCAGCGATGCCCAATTATACGAGCGTCATCCCATCAGTGCATACAGTTGCCATTTACAAAACAGGTTTTTGTCATTAAAACCCAGAAGATGCAGTGACATAAAGACTGAACCCAGCAGACACGTTAATACACGAAGTGATGAAATTTCACTTCGCCATGCGGATCAGTATCCATGTTAATTCAAATATGGCTGCAAGTGTTTTACGGAGTGCTTTTTTTTCCCCCAACTGCAAACATACTTTGAACCTCCTTCTTGCTGAAGTACTATTATAGTTTCCGCTGGAAACCATTTAAATTGCTGGAATCTGCTATGACTGCGCCCGTTTATTATTTCAGCAGTAAATGACAGTGCCGAATTTTCACTCCCAAAGACGCAGTCAGACGAGTTGCGGAAATTTCTTAATTACCCTAAACTCCGTAAAACTAACAAATTACGTGGACGTCCACTGAGCAAAACGTACTACACAGTTTTATATTGCATTTACAGGCTGCGTAAAAATGCGACACGTTACCAGACTATGTCACGCCTACCCATTTGTTGCAGGCCCTATCAGTTTTAGTTACCCATACGATAAGTTTAGTAATCTTTAGGATACTTGCTGCTCTACTTAATAATAATGCGCCGTTTGTAAACAACGTGAATATTCCAACTCCAAATTTTGTATTCCGTTTAAGTATATTTTACAGAATAAATCATTGTTAAAGATCACCGAGTGCTCTTGTTTTTTTTTTTTACTTACTGTGACTCGGACTCCCGACCGAAAGTTGCACAGACCTTGCCGTTTGATCATAGCAACATTCTCATTTACATCCCTATAGGAGTGATTAAACATCCCGTAGAGTACGTGCAGAATGAGAATAGTTCCCCCCCCCGATTATGTGCAGTAACAACACAGATTCACTTCTTGAATTTGGTGATTTCACAGAAGGTATCCAGCTGCCTTGTTGGATGTACAGCCATGACACAACGCTGACAAGCTGCCCTGAAAATTAACGGGTTTAGGATGCACGATCGGAGGAAGCCATTTCTGTTCAACCTTTCCGGTCAGGATAGTTAAATCACCCTCAAGTTCAATTCTGCAAGACTTACTAACCGAAGAGCATATTACTTACTGGAAATCTTCCCCACTTTCAAAAATGACGAAAATCGACCGCATTCTCTCCTTAATGTCAATTTCTCTATTTTTAATGGTATTAATCCAATAAAAGATTCGTCCAAAGAATAAACGATTAAAAAGTCACAGCCACAAACTCAGAAACGACAAGAGTTGCAGTAGTCGGTTACTTTCACTGGTATTTCATAGTGTTTACAATAAAATAAAATTCTGAACTAGAGGTGAGATTGTAACGTATGTATTGTTTTTCTGTACAGTAGTTTTCGCTTGATAGTCGAATACGTCCCAATGCTACTACGTAAGTGGATTCCACCCCCAAAACAATATCACATGTTTGTTGGGTAAATGCTCACCGAAGACTTTAAATTATGCACAATTAGTGGCAATATCCTCCTTTGCCGCTAGGTGGCAGTATGACTGCGGGCATGATTCCTTTCTCTTAAAAATCTTCGTCCAGATGAAACTTCAGTGAAGACGAGAACCAGTATCACTCATATGATAAAAAACAGCCTAGTTTGTAGAGTATAAAATTTCCACTATGATGCCCAGTTAGTTTAACCGCTATCCCGAATAAATCAATCGGCTAATAGTGTCCAACCTAAGCAAACGCGACACTTGACTCTAAACATTTGTTTGCATATTAAACTGATCAATACCAATAAACTGGAGGTAGAAGAGTCAATATCCTTGCAACGACGTCTTAATTATAAACACTTTGCCGAATTGTGTCGGACTGATTCAACATGTATAGGCTCCGGACCCCCCGCGACCCAGTAGGATAAGCGGTTTGGAAAATAGATGGACGGACATCAATTTAACGCCCACGTTTTATACGAGTACCTTAAATTGGCCAGAAATGATCAATTTCATGGACGGGGAAAACGCATCAGTTTTAAAAATCAACGGGCAACAGCACAACCAGATTTCGCCCATGTCTTTCGATAATCAATAACATACATTGCCCCAAAAGAGACTGCAATTCAGCCTCAGAATCCAAAGCCGTAATAAATCGTATTTAAAACTGCAGTTATCAAAATTGATAGATGCACTTTGACGGTACCTTAGTCCTTTCTGCGTTAACTTTCTACTTATCTTTAACGTGTGAGTGAGCAAAAGATAAGTATATCCTATTGGTCCTAAAAATCCTTTTATGACATAGATGGGCCATTAGAAAAATGGGCCACGTCTGTGGGACTAAGTGGCACCACAATATTCTGACCATTCCCTAGTTCCCACAAAAATCAGAAATGCCACCGACGCTCTCCCATCTCCTCCCCTCTTTCCACGAAAAACCGCACTTTGTGATCTACCTTAAGTCTTTTCTCTCAACAGACAGTAAACTTCAGAGTGGCGTTAGTTTCTTTTGTGAAAGGTCAAGGCATTAAAGGAGTTTGTATTTCGAGACATCGAGTAAGTACACCGGGCCCACAAGTTACAGGCATAAGATTGTTTAGCAAGAATCTCGGTAATTGTTTTACGCATAGTAATTAATGACATAAAACTCAACTCATAGTGTGCCTTTTATTCTCAAAATAAAATGTTTTCCTAACAAAAGGTTTATACAAATGTACAGTTATTTTCCATATTCACACAATATACAATTTTATACATGACCCGTATAAATACATCTGGAATTAAACCCGTATAAGACATTAAGGCTGGCTTGAATCATTCGCGTTGAGAGCAGTCTGCGTAAATTAATGTGCGCATTTGTCCGAAAGAGAAAGATGTGCGCATCCTCCAAGAAAAGTGACACCAAACTTTTGGTGCAATAAAACACACTTTGTGTTTAAAAGTCTGTGCACGTGGCTCTCGTCAAACCCGAGATAAGGGCATCTGTTTGGGAAAGGACACGGAGCTCGCGGTGCCCGAGCGCCAAGTCAGTCCCGTACTGACATCGCTGTACATGGAGCCGCCGGTGCCTTTGCTCCCCCAGCAGCAGCCGGTGCAGAAACTGCGCCAGGATTCCAGCGTCTTTCCGGACCAGACCCAGGCCCCCGACGTGATTCCCACCAGCAGGCACATGAAATACTTGAGCATGAAGACGGCGTAGTGCGGCTTCTGCTCCGGCAGGCAGGAGCAGTTGTGGCTGACCTCCCAGCTCAGGCGGTTGTGCTGCTCGTAAAAGTAACATGCAACTATAACAGTGGCCGGTACGGTGTAAAGCACCGTGAAAACCCCTATCCGGATCATCAACTTCTCCAGCTTGTCCGTTTTCGTTCCTCCCTGTTTAATAACGCTCCGGATTCTAAACAAAGACACAAATCCTGCCAACAGGAACATCGTTCCAATAAATAAATATATGACCAGCGGCGCCAGAACGAAGCCCCTTAAGTTATCCAGATTTTGATTGCCTACATAACAGACACCGGCCACCGGGTCCCCGTCTACTGAGCTCAGGGCCAGAACAGCGATGGACTTCATGCTCGGTACGAGCCAGGCAGCGAGGTGGAAATATTGCGAGTATCCAGCGATGGCCTCGTTGCCCCACTTCATGCCGGCGGCCAGGAACCAAGTGAGGGACAGGATAACCCACCAGATCGAGCTGGCCATTCCGAAGAAATAGATCAGCAGAAAGACGACGGTGCAGAGTGCGGGGCCGGTGCTCTCGTAGAGGATGTGCTCCAAGCCCCCGTCCCGGTCGCACGCCACTCGGTCGTGGCCGGCGATCAGCCGCACGATATATCCGACTGACACAAACATGTAGCAAGCAGACAGGAATATGATGGGTCTCTCCGGGTACTTGAAGCGCTCCATGTCGATCAGAAAGGTAGCGACGGTCGCGAAGGTGGAAATAAAGCACAGCACTGACCACAATCCTATCCAAAACGCAGTGAAAGTTCTCTCCTCCTGGGTAAAATATGGATTTTGGCAAGGCATTGCACAGTTGGGGATCCCCCCAGTCTTTACGCGGCTGTAAAGGGGATGGCGATCGTTGCTCAACGATACCATAGGCGCGCGACACTGGCACCCTGGCTGGCAGGCTGATACCGGACTTTTTAGCTTATCGCCGGGTCGACCTGGTCCATGCTTGTTTTTGCGGGGGTTAAGCGGTCTCGCCGGATAGTTGGTCGGCTTCGACGCGACCGGCGACGCCGTGGTGGTCTCGCTCCTGTTGTAGTCCATGCACAACTTGTCCGGATTGCCCTGCACCGGCAGCAGGTCGCATCTCATCCTGTCCGGCCAGGGGAAGCCGTACTGCCTCATTAGCGGTGCGCACCCCGCCCGGGCTCTTTCGCACACGCTTCTGCAAGGCGGCAGAGGTTTTTTGTAGTCCTCCAAACAAATCGGCGTATACATGCTGCAAAGGAAGAACTTCAGGTCCGGAGAACACTGGATTTCCACAAGAGGCCAGAACTGGTGCACTTCCAGACCGGCTTCATCTTGCGTGTCGTGATTAAACTGGTTGGGCATGTAGGTGTAGTTGTAACCGATTCCTTTGCACAGGGGTACAGATATTTCTTGGCAAGTGATCTCCTTCGCTGTGGTCCAAATCGATCTTTGTAAAATGGCCAGCACAAGAAGCAGGTAGATCCCAAACAGGTAATACCCCATGCTTTCAATGCTTTATACTATCTCCAGTCCGCTGGTTAAACGACGGTAAGCGTCAACCGGCTCCCTTCACGCTTCGCTTTGCAAACACATCTCTCTCCGGCTTGGATCTGCGAGCAGTTTACTCACGGCGTGTAGTTTGTTGCAGGGCAGCCTAACAAAACCGTGATCTACAGACGTGCAGTCAAAATGGCTGAGGACTCCGAGCTGGGATCATCTTCTGGCCGGCTTGCGGACAATTCAGAGGCGATCAGGTGCCTGTACGCGCATCAGCTTTGCCTGTGTCTTACCAGCCGTATTCGCAGCCACTACCACCGACCACAGCATGCGTGAAACTGAAGAAGGACGGTAGTTTGAATATTTATAAAAGAGGCGGCGATAACACTCCCCCTTCCCGGCTCAGCGAAGCGGAGAGGCGTGGTACGCAACTCAAACCAAGTGTCTCGGGAAGGTGTTTCCTTTGGCTTTGTTTGTTTTGTGGCTATTCGCTAATCTTTAACTAATTAAGTTAAACGTTTTGCAGTGTTCAAAATTATCGACGAACCGTGGGGGTCCTTTGGCACCTTCAGAAATATTATCACCAATTATTTTTTTGGATACTAGAGTATCCAAAAGTATGCAAAGTCACTGTTTACAAGCGAGCTTAAAATACTTTACGCATAAATTGTATCTGCAGAATTTAAAGCCCAAATGCTCCTTTTTTAACAATCGGGAGGAGGGAGCCCCCCCGGCCGGTTATTTTTTTGTGTTTAGCACATGGTGGGGGTTGTGTCTGCCTAAGAATGGTCTGTTTGTTTTAATTGAGGTGCTGATGATCCATTTAACGCGGGGCATTGGGATTCACGTAGGGGGAGTAATTACTGCAGTGCATAAACAAGAAGTTTGTTAAAAAAAGAAAGAAAGAAACGCCCCCGCCTTTAAAAATATTTCATTCAGTACGGGGAGTGACAGCGAGTGGCCAGTTAAGTTTGTTGTCTTCTAGTAGCGAGTTTGAGTGGATTTTTAATACTGTTTGGGATACCGGGGGGAAATCCTATAAGAATTTCGGACAGAAATTTTATCTGTGAGTCCTAATCGATAACTATGCTACAAAGATACTGGGACTGGCTTACATTCACAGTCACACACAAAGCACGCATTTCTATAAAATAATGTTTATTTACTGGCCCATTGCTACACAACAGGGGTCGTTTGACACCCCCCATCCCCACACAAAAAAAAACCCCGCCTGCAACTCCCAATTCCCAGGTGGAAAAGTGAACAGGTGTCCGGTCACGGGGCCACGGGCAAACAGACAGACGTCCAGCGCTCCGCCAGTATAAACGTATTGATTAACGGAGTGATACGTCTCTCCTACGGTCGCCAACTGTCCTCATGGCTGAGATCTCTTGGAGTCGGGTTGCATGAAGCCCCGACATTCCCACTCCGAAAGGACGCTAATGGAATTACGGCATCTGTGCAAAAATCTGCTCCCATACTGCACCCCCCTCCTTGGAGTCTCCGACGTGTGAGACGTGTGTCGGCTTCAGTTATCGGCTCTCCAAACCAGAACATATCAGATGCTACTTCTTAAAAAATCTTATTAATGCTTAATGCCGTCTATTATAAAATAATGTAATTTACAACTGTCTGTTTAAGACTACAGCGCGTTTTCTATGTGACTGACTCCTGCAGTATCAGAACCAGGGGACACGTAGCAGGTACCAAGGGGAGTTTCTAGATATTGAAAAGACCAGGGGAGTCAAGTTTACTTGAGGTTTGACTTTAAAAAATGTTTATTTTTTTATTTTTTTAAAAAAAGAACGAAGTTTTCAATCAGGGCTAAAATACTCGGGACAATAGCGCTGAATGATCCGACCTAAAGAAGCCCATGATCTTAACGGTTTGTTACTTTTAAGCACATGAATAAATGGGATTAACGCGGAGTTTAGCTAGTATGTAGCTCTCCTTTGCTGGTGGTGGGGGTTTCATAAATGCCACTTTTAATTAATTGCTCATTATTTTATTTCTTTTAATGGCGTTTCCCAGGTTTACTGGAGGCTAAAACAGACCTTTCCTGGTGTTTGCGGGCTGCGCTGGTTTATCGTAAGTACTGTGGGACTCCTGCTTCTGGCTCGGGGGAGGCCCCCACCGGCTCCATCTGTAATGCTAAATTTTAAACCTACGGCATTTATGCTCCTTGCCCACCCCCATGGCAGACACCTGACGATCTACCAGAAGGTCCACTAACAGAGTATGAACGGCTGTATTATGATAGCAGAAAAATACCCAGAATTCAACAGGATACAACAGCAGTGACAGTTACACATTCACAGCCAGAAGAGAATAACCTCATAATTTTATCGCTGCTACATCTGTTGTTACGTGTAGTCAAGGGATTTTCTAGCTGTTGAAAATATCACAGGCTCAAGTCAAGTTTTGGCATCGGAGCTAAAATACTCGGGGCTCAGTTTAAAATAATCGGCGCTGCAGCCCCAAGTGATCGGACCTAAGGACGCCGGTGGTTAAGGCTACATTAATTCCCTTAACCTGGGAGTCATCATCAGATCATGTTTAAGCAAGTCTTTTCTGTTTGTTGTATTATTACATAATATTAAGAACAAAATTCTTTCAAAATGGGTTTTTTTGAGAAATACCTGCATGAAATAGCAAACTAGCCTTAAACCACCCCCCAGTGTGAAACGGTATGTGTATTGAGGTCAGAGTAATTAGGCCTGATTTATAGCCAGAGATAAGGCCAGGTGTCATATCAGGATGTTTACCTTCAGCTGGCTACACGGTGGCTGACACGCCCTTAATCGCGGCAGGAATGCGGCCTCCTGCACACCTGCCCTGCAGTTCCCACAGGCACGCAGAAGTGTGGGACGCGTAGCCGTTTGATATCAAGTATCGATTATTAAATAACGTGCAGCCGGAAACTCCCGCAGGTATAAATAGAACCATTTTCTGAAAACGACACAAAAGACTGAACAGGATCTCTAAAGACTAATAGAAGGTTCGAGTCAGAGGATTTAAGTTCTTATAGCTACCTGTACTTGTAGTCGTGGGCGCTGCTAGAGATCTTGGGCCCCATGAAAGTGTCTCATTTCAGGCCCCCAATCCAGACCAATCCAATTATGTTTGAAAATTTTTAAGGCACCCGTCAGTCAGGGACTATTGGAATCTTCCTGACCCCCCCCCCCCCCCCCACCTCCCCCCCTTTCCGGTGACCCTGCTTACAGTACAATAGGTGGATGTTGCAGTGTTATGGAACTGGCTGTCTGATGTGCAGTAAGCTCTGAGAAATTGTCACTTGTCACCCCTCTATTATATATTATTCTTTGCCATACTCTGTCTCTTCTTAATTAATTAATTTTCTTAGGTTTTACTACTTTTATATGTATTTTGTTTACTTTTATATATAGTTTACTTGTTTATATGTTGTTTACTCAGTGTTTGTGATTGGGGAGTCAGTAACATGATGTTTGTTATTGTAGCACAACGTCAATAAAAAAATTCAATCCTCGTACTTCTGAAGATGTTCCTATCCATATTTTTAATTTTGGAGTTCATACTCTATACTGCACCTCCAATTGGAGTTCATACTGTATATTACAGCACCAACTGCAGTTCATACTCTATATTGCACCTCCAATTGCAGTTCATACTCTATATTGCACCTCCAATTGCAGTTCATACTCTACATTACACCTCCAATTGGAGTTCATACTGTATATTACAGCACCAACTGCAGTTCATACTCTATATTGCACCTCCAATTGCAGTTCATACTCTATATTGCACCTCCAATTGCAGTTCATACTCTATACTGCACCTCCAATTGGAGTTCATACTGTATATTACAGCACCAACTGCAGTTCATACTCTATATTGCACCTCCAATTGCAGTTCATACTCTATATTGCACCTCCAATTGCAGTTCATACTCTATACTGCACCTCCAATTGGAGTTCATACTGTATATTACAGCACCAACTGCAGTTCATACTCTATATTGCACCTCCAATTGGAGTTCATACTCTACATTACACCTCCAACTGCAGTTCATACTCTATATTGCACCTCCAATTGCAGTTCATACTCTATATTGCACCTCCAATTGCAGTTCATACTCTATACTGCACCTCCAATTGGAGTTCATACTGTATATTACAGCACCAACTGCAGTTCATACTCTATATTGCACCTCCAATTGGAGTTCATACTCTACATTACACCTCCAACTGCAGTTCATACTTTATACTGCACCTCCAATTGCAGTTCATACTCTACATTACACCACCAACTGCAGTTCATACTCTACATTACACCTCCAATTGCAGTTCATACTCTACATTACACCACCAACTGCAGTTCATACTCTATACTGCACCTCCAACCGGAGTCACACTCTACCTGAAGTTCCCTCCCCATCCCATCCTTCACTCCTGCCCTTGTTCTCACCAAAAACTGCAAGGCCACCCCCCCCCCCCTTTTTTATTCCCCATCAATCTGCTAATAATCAGTTTCAGGTGACGTCTGGGACGCCAGCCCCCCCCTTAATTACCTCAGCTCAACCTCGTTGCCTTGACAAACAGGCCCCCGCCCCAGTAATCTACTGGGGGGGGGGGACACTCTAGGGGACCTTTGTCAGTGTGAGCTGTGCACTGCGCGTGGCCTAAGTGGACCCCCGACTGGGCGCTAATGCAGCGCTAAGCTGTCACGGCTGTGTGCTGCTGGCTCGTCACAGCTAGATGCCAGATAGGAGGCTTTGTGACATTCTGTGACATTGTGTTTAGTCAGAGGTAAAGTTTGTATAATAGATGGTTTATCTAGATGAGTTGGTTGTATTTAACAAGCACACAAACATTAAGCTGACATTAAACTAAGGTGTAGTGCATTTCCAGCGTTTCTCTCCAAGCAATTTGCCCAGAGTTTTTCTTGGAAGGTTGAAATATCTGACTTTGACATAAATCCCAGAAGCCCCTGTCATGCACTGGCTTCCCCCCCCCGTAAAACAGGAAGTCGTGCCTGTTCTTGTTATCATTCTGTAATTTATTTTTGGAAGTGAGTCGAGTGTTATGTTTACGCTCTGAATTGCTACTTGTTCTCTGAATGTTAACAAACTTAACAAACTGCCATGGAAGGAGATATTTCCACAGTGCAGGCTGGAAACATTCGTGACGTGTTTATAATTACGTTCCTCCCGGTCGTTTTAATGATCTTTCCGCCAAGGTAAACACGATCACTCAGACAGAAACGCTGGCATCAGAGGAACTCCGACACCTCGCAGGAAACGGACCCAGCAGCCAGAAGTACTCAAACACTCTACATCAAACTGAAATTGGACAGACAGGAGAAACTGCAGAGGTTATGATTTGGAATGAAATGAATGGGCGGTGTGAGAAAAAAGGGTCTCAGCCGTAATGAACTTGGAAATAAATAAACACAGGGCTTTCCCCCCCCTTTCTGGTGTCGTAATCGTCTTCGCAGCTGCTAAGTGCTCTCAGCTGTCTGGAATTATGATGTATGAGCTGCACATCGTGAGAGCTGATCTTTAATACGTCGTAAGTACACAGGCAATTGAGTAAGGTCTGGTTCGTGCTTTTTGCCGATTCGGTCGCGCCACACCGCGCCCCCCCCCCCAGTGCCGGACAGTCCACGTTCCTGGGTGCTTGTACTCACAGACTGTGACGGCAGGCCTGGGGTAGTGCTGAAGGGCAAAGCCGCTCGTTTTTTCTACGTGGCATGCAAGGTCGTGACCTGGGGACAGGCAATGATAATAAAAGTAGCTACCCACAGTACTGTATTGTACCTCGGGCTGACAAACTAGTGCAGATGTGGGGCAGCGTGTGGCTCAGTGGGCTAAGCCTGTGTGCCTGTAATCAGAAGGTCGCAGGTTCAAACCCAGCCTCAGCCTGTGGGTCCTTGAGCAAGGCCCTTAACCCCCAGCTCCCTGGGCGCCGCTACAGGTGGCAGCCCTTCGCAGACAACTTCCTCTATGAAAAAAGAGCAAGTTGTGGGAGGCGTAAAGACAATTTCCCTACGGGGATCAATAAAAAGTGTCAATTAAATCAATTCGATGCTTAATGTTTTCACGTCTCAAAGCGGTGTGTGCATTTGTTGTTATGAGTCATTGTATATAACCTACATTTTTTATATAATAGGCTTTATAATAATCTGTTCGTAAGTATAACTTGTCCATTAAGTTGCATGTTCTTAACCAGAGTATTTCTGCATCTAAAATAAGTACTTTACTGAAACTAACCGTGCATCGGGTACGAATAGTATGCAAGGACACGGACAGGTATATGACATAGCATAGCATTCTTTGAGTCCGCTAGCCATGTTTGTGTTCAGCTTGTTCAGAGAGGATAGAAAAGGTGTTCGTATACAATCTTTGTTTACAATCTCCTTCCTTCCTTTCTGCTATTCACCCCCTGGCCAATGAACGATTAAGGTGCATTCGCATCTTGGAACGGACCATCCGCGTTATTCTGATTTTCGAGCAGTGCATGGCCTCCCAATGTCGTCCTTGCTCCCATCTTTCATGTCTAAAATTACGTCACAGCAGCCACACCTGTGGTGGCACGTCTGCAGTAGGTATGAACCAGTCTTAAGCGGTTGAAACAAAGACTGTAGCAAGCTGAGGTGGTGTGCTGACCCTAGACACCCCGAACAAACACCCTGCCAGTCACATGTGGCAAAGAACCTCCAAGCATCTTTACAATCATGTTCTGAATCAAAGTTATTCCAAAACGCCGAGCTGTTCAGTTCCTCCAGGGCACATGGGCAGCACGAACTGTGCATCAAGGCAGATGTCCGAGGCCCACGGCATAGAGTCCGTTCTCGTACCACACAGAAAAGGCAAGAAGTAAAAAAGTGTGTGTGTGGAAGTTAAATAGCCTCTGGCTTAGTGCCAGAAGAGTTTGAATTAGGATCCAAAAGTGCTACAATTGTATGACTTGTAATGGCAGTCAGAAAATCAGCATCACAGAGTGTTTACCCATTTATGTGGATGGATGCATAAAGGTCACAGTGGATCAGTGAAGGACCATCCTCACTCCTACACCGAGAAACCTAACGCTGGTTATTTACGCTGCGTTTACAGACCAAAGCCGTGCTGCACAGTGGAGAACCCGGAGCCCATTCACTGTCCTGCTTTTACTGCGTGATCCTCACGAGCAGCATCCATTGGGGGAGGCTGACGGAGACATGGAGCAGTGAACGGCGGCAAGATTCCTGCGGAGAGAGAAGTGTACTGTCAGCCCGCTCTACCGGAAACGTTAGAAAAAAGAATCCAGAAAGGTCTAAAAAGCAAAACTCGAATTTTCCATGTATCAAGCAGTACACTGCGTCCACTCCAGTGAGGTGAAGGGTTGTTGGGTGTCAGAGTTAACACTGTGTGTGTGTGTGTGTGCATTATGTTTATATTACATTGTGGGGACCAAACGTTCTGCACATTATAATAAAAACATCTCCTTTTGATGTTGTAGGGACCATATTTCAGGTCCCCTGTAAGGATCTGAGAATGCAATCGAAAAAGTAAAAATGCCAAAAGTCTCGTATTTTGTTTGGTTACTTATGGTTACGGTTAGGGCTGGGTAGGGTTAAGGTCGCCATGTTGGGATTAGAGCTCTCCCCATAGAAATGAATGGAGAGTCCCCACAAAGACATAATTACCTGTGTGTGTGTGTGTGTGTGTGTGTGTGTGTGTGTGTGTGTGAGAGAGAGAGAGAGAGAGAGAGAGAGAGAGAGAGAGAATTTAATTTATTTTTGAATTTATATTTTCTGATTTGTAGTTATATTTTACTGTGATATACTGTGATGGTTCCTTCTGGACTTTTTCCTTGTCATTATTCCCAACAATACAGAAAAACATGTATCTACATCCCTTAATTTAGAGATGATTAAAAGTATAAGGGAGGATGTGCATAGGTTATATGCAAATACTACGCTTTTTTATATAAGCGTATAAGACATGTGTGGATTCTGGTATCAGCAGGGGGATCCTGGAACCAAAGCCTTGTGGATACAGAGGACTGACTCTATTTCACCCTATGCTGGACTTCAGGGCACATGCATACATTCGGGGATTAAGGGACATTCTGAATTACACATTTGTCTGACCTAATTGCCTTTGGACTGTGGGGTTAGGGCACATTTATGAGCACAAAAGGAACACAAAAAGAGTTGGGAGTCTGGGAGTCCAGCCCTATAGCTACATAGCAACCATGGTTATTCTTTGGGAGGCAGTACAGAAGAGCACAGATATTTCACAATAAAATCCACTGGTCACCGTTTCATATTTTACCTGTATGCAAAGACAGGTGATTTTCCATCTGGTGTCTCACCGCAGGATCAGAGCTTAAGTCCTGACATTTAAGACGCTATTCAGCCGTATGAAGCAGTGAAAGCAAATCTTGCAGTGAGCTGAAGTCTGGAAAGTCTTGCTGGAGGAATCCGCAGTTGTCAGTGGTACGGCACGATCCGGGAGAGTCCGTCCAAGGATGTGGCTCGGTTGCGACGCTGAATAAAATATCACCTCCGCCGTGAGAGGCTTTGAAATGTGTCGATGCAGCATTTCCTGAGGACGCTGAATACTGATGCGGGAGCAATGTGTCAGTGGGCTGGAGATGCATCGACGCATTGCTGGCGTCGCATTTCCTGCATCCTCGCAGGCTGGGCTCCCTGTTCGAAATGCATGTAATCGCCGGAGGTCTGTGTCATCCCACCCTTACACATTACCATGGTGCTCACACCTCTTTTGTTTGCTCGATTTTGTCTTTCATAAATTTGACTTGCTGATTGCGTATCTCCATAAAAATGTTTTTTTTTGGGTGTTGTGTTAAAATGGTTGCTTGGAGAACATGAGAGAAGGAATCGCTCAAAACACAGAGTCTCCCAGAGCTTTTTTCCGCCACCGAGAGCTTAAGTTGATCTCTGAGCGTTTCTCATCTTGGGTGGCATGGTCTCTGGTGTACGAACTGGTGTTTAACGTGTTTAGCCGGGAGGTCTGTTTAAAAATGTTCCTACGTGTTCAGCACGGAGGTTTCGGGATGCCACTAATTCATCCCTCTCCTCAATACCTGCTGCCTTCTTGGGAAGGCCGTGTGACCCCCAAGTCAAGCACCCGCCACGCAATTATTTTAAAGTTTTAGTGAGGGAGGGGGGAAGGATGTGGTGTTCTGGGGATTTCAGTTTATGTGTGGCCAGATGTAAGCAGTGGTGGGTTTAGGAGATGGGAGGGGGGCTGAGGGCACACCTACGCCTACCTCCACCCCTTCCCACTGCTGGAAATTTGATCACACCGGCCCGGAGAGAACTGGCCCCAGGTTGCAACCTGTGTCAAGCGGGGGCTCTAGGAGACAAAGGGCTTCCAGAGATGGGTGTTTATGAAAAGGATGGACTACAGGGTCCTGATGGACGGTAATGGACTGGGGATTTGCTTCCCTGGAGAGATTTCCTGTCGGGGCACCCGTGGTATTCACCACACCCCCCCCCCCCACCCCTGTAGAAGCAGAGAGAGGGGATTGACAGGCGTGTAACTGAACTCAATCCTAAAGCGCAGAAGCGGCATTGAGGGAACATGACAGGGGGAGGGAATCAGGGTCACGAATGGCTCACTCCAGCCAGCAAAACTCAGAAGCTACCAAACCTTCTGAAGGAGACCCAGCAGGGGCTGCAGCAGGCAGCTCACATGTCTAGGTGTCTATGAGTGCTGCAGACCACTGAAGTGAAGCCCACCCCCCCATTCCTGGTCCTCTCTTTGTACCTTCCCACCACAAGGAGTCCACACCCCAACCCCTAGGGCTGCAATGTCACTCTTTGGGTCTATAAACCTTAGTGCCCAAGTCGTACATCTCCATTTCTCCATCCATCCATCCATCCCTGTGTTTATCTTTCTTTTTTCCTCTAGCATCTGGTTAAGAAACTTTGAATATCCATCCATCCACCCATCCATCCATCCATTTTCTGTAACCGCATGTCCTGGAACAACTCGGGATGGGGCACCAACCCATCGTAGGGCACACACACACACACACACACACACACACACACACACACACACACACACATGTAGGGTATACCTATGTGGGCCCGCTCATGCTAATGCTAACTATGACAACCTTTGCTCTGTCCTTCTCAGAATTTCAGCACAAGGTTTGCAGCTGAGCTGTAGCTGTGTTTCCTTCAGTCTTACAGTAACACAGGGTGCACTGCATGCACTGCATGCACGGGCTAATTAGTGGGGCTTAGAATAGGGTGATTAATCGAGGGGACGTGTTTAGGATTCAGGGCTGAATAGGCTGAAGGAAGTCCAGCCTTTGTTACAGACTCGAGGGCTACAAGCAGAGCTCCCTTAACCCTCCACCAGTGGAAGAGATTTTCCATTCAACATATTCACTTCCTGCATCATTTTGGGTTCAGTTTATCACAGACCGGGACTTTTGCAGGATATTCACTCCTCTTTAGGATTCTCCAAAACATCAAACAGAAATGATGAAAAACAGAGCAGCAAAAATTGTGAAAATCTTTAACAAAAAATGTAATCTTCAAAAATTCAGTTTCTGTTCAATTCCATATTACAATTTAGACTAATGTTTAGTATTAATTTAGACTAAGTTTTAGTAAAATTTTCTTCAATACAAGAAAGGTTGTCTATCGACTATGATTATTGTATAAATAATAATAATGAAATATATTTATCTTATACTGCATGCATCATATATATATATATATATATATATAAATATATACATATATTATATTTAAATATAATATATTATATATAAATAATATATACATATATCTTACATTTATATCTTTATATACCTTTTTACCTTAAAATAGATTAACATAGAGTGGAACACAAAGTACAGTGGAAAACAGGAAGTGACCAGGATTGTACAAGAATGAATAAATTAATGAGTTACAATCATTTGGTTTGTGAAAGGGATTAAACGTCGAATGGTCCTTCTGAAGACATGCTCTGGATGACATGCTGCCTTCAAGATGTCCGTGTTTGGACGGGATTTATCCAGTCACAGTGGAAAAAAAGAAACAAATTTCAGGACTCAATATCCCTCTTTGATATTTATGTAGAGGTAGAAAAGTACAGTCAGACTAACCCTTGCACCTTCAGTTTTACATCTAATCCAGGAACCATTGGCTGGGATTTAGTGATCTTTGGCATACGCTCACAGGATCATGTAGAGTTAGCCTTCACGGCTGATTCCCTCTCCATCGTTGAATTTCTTTCGGGTGATCGCAGGGGGGAATTTTCCCCCTCGTTCTTATTTTCCGATCTCGAGGGCACATTGTCGTCACGGTTTCAGGCCCATACATGTGGAAATTGAAATGCCGGCTTCAGCCATTCACCGACACGCCGGCCCCGCGCACACTTCAGCTCTTGACGCACACTCCCAACAATCTCGCGGGTAACAAGCGTGGCGTCCGGCAAACTGAATGGAGCCCCGGGGATTAATTTATGGGTAAGCTGCCATTCAGACGTTAATTTGCTTACCGCGGGTGAACTGAATCAGTCTCAGTCTCAGTGTACAAGATGCTCACAATGGCTTGCCCCTCTCCCGGGCGTTTAAACGAAATGCTGACCAGGAGCACACTTTGTTGTCCTTTGGGGCTGGATGTCTCTATAAACTATGGATTATATCTTCTCACTTGTATTACACACATGTGTTTTGTTAGTTACATACTCAGGCACTGCCGGCTTCACATGACGGATCGTGCTGCGATTCCTTTTACGTCAATATTTTTAAATAGGCATAGACGCCCGCCCCCCTAACAGTGTAACACAGTACGGTACATAAACAGCTGCTCTAAATATTAGTAAATTTGAATACCTCCCACGGTTTTACTGACAGCCGAGGTTCTTAGTGGTGGACGGGGAGGGGGGAGTTGTGGGCGAGGGTCTTTCCAAGATGGGTCTTACAATCGGTGAATTCAGGGCCGTCTGACATCGAAGCCCACCCTGAAGGTGACTGGAGCTCGTTGCGTAACACGGGGTGTTAATGATGCTGGCTGCAGGCTGTAGCGTTTTTTTGTGTGGAGCGGCAGAAGGGGATTTGGCCAATTAGCTGCTTTCTTCTTTACCTTAAGGAGGCTTGACGACGTTTCCTCCCGTAAGTGCAGGTGACGGGGATTGTTAGGAGAGTCTCTTGTGCAAATAATTAGCAGATGTGTGTTGACAAACAGGCAGGCCTGATTCATCCCTGCCGCCCCCTGCCTTTGTCCTGCTAATGTGGCCTAATGTAAGCAGATTTCCCCAGCACATACTTTTTCCATTAACACTGAATACTGGGCTGCCCCCCCCCCCGCGCCTCCGGACACTTGCTGACCCACCCCCAATGGCCACCCCCTCACAAAGAAAAAAAACCACCCCCAAATCCTTGCTTCCCCTATCACGCACCCAGCTCCTATGACACTACAGCTGTTTTTGAAACCACATACTACATAAGTAGTATATACTGATTTGGACCAAGAAATTGTATGTTTTATGCAGTATGTGAAAAATATGAAATTTACAGTATATCAAAGATACCTGGATGTCATACTGAATATCACCGGTCTACCTTGCCTACTGCATTCCGTGAAGCAGCATGGAAGCATGTCACAACCTCATCCTGACTGGAAAACGTAGCAAACTTGACGGCGTAGAGTGTAGTTGTTTGTACTTATTTCTGTATATACTGTTGTACATGTTATGTTATTTATTGTACGTATAGTATGACATGCAAGCATTTATTTAAATATAACATTATTCGCAATTTGTTGTTTTCCCTGATCGCCTTTGTAATTCTGTTCAGTCATGTAAATAATTACACACCTCAACAATGTACCTGTCCTTTCAATGCAAACGCGGCTTAATAGATGCGATGCTTTAACTAAAGTAACCATTGACTCTTGTTTACTCACAGTTGTTTCATATTCACAAATGAAGCCAAAAACGTTTCACATGGAAGCTTTTCTCCTCCTCGTCGCCTGTGCCTCATTGTGTACTAATGAAAAGTAAGACATTTTCGTGTGGTGCAAATTAAATTATTAAATTATACACTGTCTGTCCGAAATGGTATTCTCTGATAGTTAAAAAGCTCACAAGTAGGTCATGTGACAATGTAGCATGCTACAAAATTAACACGATGAATACTAGATACTGCAACGAATAACAGTACACATCATATACTGTAGTATATACTGGTTAATGTATACAGTAGGTGGTTTCAAACACAGTATATACTTCTTTAAGAATCATGTGAAACTTTTGACTGGCCATCATGTTTTTTCCCTGCCAGAGTGACTCACCTTGCTTACTTACACAGCTCGACGGTCACATAAGCAGTTCGATATAAGTACTGCACAAGGGTGCAACAACCTGCTGCAGTTCATTTGTAAGCCCTGCTTTTTAGCTCCCTAATAAACTCAAGCCAGCATGAGGTTTACAGCAGCAGAAATACTATGGCTGATGCCTCCTGTAACTCTCACGACCAGCAGAGTCCATGTACAAGCCCAGGTCACTGGATCCCAGCCATGGTTCTCCGGCATACAAGTGGGCTTATTCCCTGCCATTGACTGAACTGATACAATGTTTAGAAATGATACAAAAAAAACAAATAAAATGAAAAAACACACAGAAAATCCTTTATGGACCGATTTCCCGGGGAATTCTGATCCCATTTTCACCCCGCAGGCATCAACATGTGTTCAACACAACTTGCATACAGGTATGTTCGGTTTTCCATCTATCTTTCCATTTCTTGCTAATCCAATCAGGTTGGCCAGAATCCGCGTCCAATCCCAGGAATTATGGAGCACCAAGGCATCATGGGATTGTGACTGCGAGCTTACAGACCCTCCTCCTCACGCACAGAGTCAGGCTGCACCCTCATGCATTCTAATTTTTTATTGCTTTACTTATTTAAACAGGGTACAGTACACCGCTGAGTTAAAGATCAGAGGCTGACTATTGCTGAGCAACCAGCCTACCTAGATCTCCCCTGCAGGCAAAGTTCAACTCTATATACAGGTGCTCCGTGCAGGCTGCTGTCAATAAGACCTGCTAAACCAGATGTATAATTAAAATAATGACCCATATATAAGTACATTTAATAACATTTGTGTGCTTTAAGAATGCTTCATGCACTCAGGGTAATTTCTGAATCAACTAACAAAAGCTAGGAAAGGCTGAGACAGGAGTCAGCCTTGGAAGAATAAAAGTAAATATCCCACGAGCAAGACCCAGGCCCCCGTGCTCTCCGGGCCAGTTCACGAACGCCTCGCTTTAGGCTCCTCACCAATTCGTCATGCAAAAAAATCCACTCCAGAGAGCTCAGCCAAAGTCCCGGGTGCTTGGTTAAATATTAATACAGACAGTCAATATGGGGGACATTAAGTTACCTTCTTAACTATGCTGTCAAATATTCAGCCTCAGGGAAGAGAATATTGCATTCTTTATGTTTTTTAAACTTGCTTTTTGTATACCTTGAGTGCCACTTTCGGATGAACTGGGTCTCCTGGGTTTTATTTCAGGAGCGTATCTCTTGCATATACTCATATTTATCACTTGACATTTCTCGTGTATCTCCTGGCTCTCAAAAGTCCTTTTATTGGTTGTGTATGGAGCTTGTAAAGAAATAAGCACTCCTCACTTGGATGATACAGTTGTGTTAAATATTACCGCAGTAGCACCTGCATCGATGGAGGTGGTCCGAGATAGAGGACTGTGACCAAGGGTCACTCTGCCATGGCAACGACAGGATAATAAAGAGAGATCTGCACAGTTATCAAACACAATGATACCCCGGATAATGACTGAGCTTCGTACTTAATCTGAAGCCACCACAGAATCGAGCCTAGACAATATATATATATATTTTTTTTTTTCAAGTGATCTTTAACTGAATGGTTCACATGTTAAGAATGCTTGGGTGCCAGTGGATATAAGCCTAAAATAACTGCCAGAATTTAAGCATAATAAACATCCCATGCTTCAGAAGCAAAATGCACTGATGGCCCGGCGATCTGAATGAGGGTAACTGTGACAGGCTCGCCCCATGTTTTAGAATTGGGAATTATCACAGGAATGTTCAAAGTCTGACCCTCCGACAGTCAGCACAAACTCTGCACGGGGGCCGGGCAAAGTTCGACTCACCGACAGCTAGCAGAAATCCTGAGAGGGACAGGGCAAAGTCGGCCTCACCATCAGCCAGCCGATACCCCGCTTCATTGATAAATTTTAATGCACGCAGAGATAGACCAGAGTGCCTGCGAGCTGAAAGAATCTAACACGCTCCGATCCCATCCGATCCCCAGTGGATGCTCTAGGTTCCTGCCTCGTGCAAACCAAGCCGTGAAGCCTATCTTTCTGCTTTAGGCTTCCTTACCTCAACCTTGCCACGGACGGGCAGACCACGGTATTGCCTGAAGCCATATGCTGCTTTCCGGCCCCTAGGAGTCAATATGGCTCGGGGCGAGAACTATGTTGACGTTTGGCCTTGCACCGGCTCTGTGGAAACAGGGATTCTTTGCTGTTTCCTTGTTTTCTCTCGCCATTTTGTCCATTTATTTATATAGTGTAAAGGCATCACGAACACTGAAGACATCGGCAGTGCTGCCAAACAGTTTAATTGAGGTCCTGACAATAAGCTAATGCTAGCAGACGCCTATGATGACAAGCAGACGACAAAGAAGCCAGCACTGCAGTTTAATTTAATAGAGTCCCAGACATGAAGCTAATGGTAGTTGGTGTCTTGCTCTTTCTTAAAGGGAAGAGGAACAGGACCCTGCTAACCTGTCAGGTAAATGCCACACTGCCCCCTGCCTGCCATCCTTAAAATTACACCTCGGTGTGACACCCTACCACAACACACTTACGAAGCCAGCAGATACATTGCCAAATAAGTGGGAGTCAGTTTAATTCAAGTTGATTATAGTGCATTTACAAGCCAGCGAAGCAAAACAATTGGTATGAACCAGTCTGCTGCTACCCAGAGGCTATGTGCTTCATGAAATGTATTTCTGGGGTTCTTTGCAAACTTAGGCAGATCTGAAGTTTCGTATTACGCGTTTGGCAAGAATGCTAATTAAAAGGAAGCCCCATGTCTTACTTTAAGGGATTATGAGCTTGGTGGATACTTTTAAGTCCCTTTCCTTGTAAATTTTAATTAATTGTGTAATGAATACACTTCACATAATTAATTCATATCATGTATTTAAAGCATATCATGTAAAAGACAACTGAACTTGTTAGAACTTGGAAGTTATTTTCCACATGAATAATGACATTTTTCTTTGGTTTATAATTATTATGAATTAAATTAAATATATTCATCGGCTTAGTAAAAGCCAGCTAGCAACCCAGTCTCAGTGGACTCTGCCGAAGCTAATAACTGCATCTCAGTTGATACAACAAGGGCTAATGACCAGGCGTCATTGGATGTCAACTGGGCTAACGAGCAGGCCTCCGTGGATGGTAACAGGACTGACAAGCAGGCCTCAGTGGATGGTAACGGAGCTAATATACAAACCTCAGTGGATGGTAACAGGACTGACAAGCAGGCCTCCGTGGATGGTAACAGGACTGACAAGCAGGCATCAGCGGATGGTAACAGGGCTAATATACAGACCTCAGTGGATGGTAACAGGGCTAATATACAGACCTCAGTGGATGGTAACAGGGCTAATATACAGACCTCAGTGGATGGTAACAATACTGACAAGCAGGCATCAGCGGATGGTAACAGGGCTAATATACAGACCTCAGTGGATGGTAACAGGGCTAATATACAGACCTCAGTGGATGGTAACAGGGCTAATATACAGACCTTAGTGGAGGGTAACAGGGCTAAGAAGCAGGCATTAGTGGATGGTAACATGTTTCTATAGCAACAGTCCCTGGAATTGATTAATTGTTACTTCTAGATAAAAACACTTAATACAAGCATTGACTAAACTTCCAAAAATGAATTTTAAACTAAAACAAAATAGACAGCTTACAAACAGTGTTAGGGGATTTTATTACTCACACATTTGTATTCACCCATTAAATTGCTTCACTGATAAGTGGCAGTAAATGATGGGTTTGGAGCTGCTGATGAACTGAGCGAGGGAAGAACACCCTGTGAGGACCAGGGGCTTCTGTCGGTTTCCCTCTCTGTATTTTTCCAGTTCCTTGCCCCCTTTAAGGGAACATTTGGCATCAGAAGCCTGAGACTGCTGCTCTTTCCATGATCCCATCTGGCCCCCGAGAGGGGTTACGTTTCACACGGCAACAAAGGCAGAGGGACAATGTGGCCAGACAGAGCTCAAACAATGCAAGGGAATGAATGTAACACAACCCGGAATACTGCTCTCATAGTCCATCCATCCACCCGTGCATCCAACCATCCAACCATACATACATCCAACCATACATACATACCTCTATCTATACTTCTTTCCATCCATCCATCCATCCATCCATCCATCCATCCATCCACATATACCATTCCACTTATACCCTCCAGGCTTGTGAAGAGGATGGTTCCTCTTCCAATAGAAACACACTAAAAGGCCCTGATGGGAAACCAATACAAGTTTCATAATTAAAAGTTATCAAAAGGTTCCTAAACAATCAATTGCAAATGTAAAAAAACCTGCCATAAATTACCTTCCCTCGTCCCCGTCCTCCTCCTCAGTCCCATACTTCTAAAGTAACAAAAAACAACACACACTACATAGCTGGGAGTCTTTTGTAAAAAGTAACCCCAAAACCCCTGAATGCAAATCCACATGCCCAAATCCACCCCCTCCCTCGCCAAATATTGTCTTATCCATTAGCGTTAGTTGACAAAAAAGGGGGGCGGCTTTTCATTGTTTGCCGGCCAAGAAGTCAGGGGTCGGAGGTGGCGGCTTCCACTCTGACCTGTGGGTGGGTCGGGGCTGGGGGGTGTGGGGGGGGGGGGGTCTTGTTTGGAGGCATTCAAATGCCCTAGAGCGTGGTGACAGAGCTGTCTGTCACGCCAGCCCCCGGCACAGAGGACGATAGCTCAGACCTGGCCTCTCCTACACTCCCAGGTAGGATGAGCCTTCTGTCCTACATGTTGCCGCTTCTTCCACAGGCCACGTCTTTGGGGGGGGGGGGGGAGGGGGGGTCTGAAGGAGCTTCTATGCTCCTCGGCTGTTTCCAATCTCCCCGGTGGTTGGGCACAGATTGGAAAACGATCTGCGGCGTTTGAGAGGAACCGATCAGCTTCACGGCTCTCCGGCGGTTTGCTTCAGCTTGTTCCTCTGCAGGACCAATATGGAGCCCAAGCGAAACCGGGCCGCTGATGTGAAATGCAAGCCAGATGAAGGGGTACTGGTTATTATGGGACAGAAGCCACATTGCTGTGAAATGTTGCCATTGTGATCTTCGACAGGGACACCTTGATTGATATTAACAACCATTTAATTAACAGATATTTCTCATCAACCCTGTGATGGGTTGGTGCCCCATCCTGCCTTGCACCCATAGCCTCTGGGATAAGCTCTGGACCCCCTGTGACCTAGGATAGAACAAGCAATTACAGATAATGGATGGATGGATAATTTTACCCATAGCAAGACACACTTTCTGAGAGAAGCCAGTCCCTGGAATGAATGGGGGCTACTGAGTTACTATTTTTGCTGAGAGTGACATCGGTAAAATCTCTGGGATTTGAACCAGCAACCTTCCACTCACAAACAGCAAACAGACTCACTGAGCCACACCTCCCATGACCTTGACAAAACGACCAAGACTATGAATGGACCAAACTGAACCACCCGAGGAAAATAACACTAATACACTATAACCGCACTCACCGCAAATATATTGATCTGTTTTTTTTTAATTAATGAAAGATCCTGTATTATTCTGCAGTTTGTTAAAATGCCTAAGTGATCAGACCACCCCCATGCGCGCTTCTCTCACCCGACTGTGGGCCTGGGACGTTTCTGATCGACCAGGACCGCCTTCTGTCTTTTAACGCGATGAACCCGAAGTGCTCGTTAAGCACGGGCTGAGCGGCACGGGGCCCTGGCAGCTGCTCTCGCGCCGCGTGCGGCCTGGGGGCCACAGGAGTCTCCTTGGAAAAGACCCCCCGGGCCGCCACCGGCTGCCTAGGGCCGCCGGGGACCCCCACCCCAAGTCCAGATCGCCAGATGTGCTACAAGCAGGCGTTCGCTCGGTTGCACGTCATCTGCGAAATCCGCCATGAATCAGAGGAAGCAGCCACAGCCAAGATAACCTCCTGGAATGAAACGGGGTTACTGTTGACAGACAAAATGAAGCGTCTGGATTCTCTGTTTAAGGAGCTTCATCGCCTTCGAACTGAAATGTTGTCGCCTTACTTTTGCTCTGTAAATCAACTTTCATTATATCGCCGACGGAGACGGGCACACAGACCTCAGATATAACAAGAACACACCGGCACGTGGGGAGGGGCAGCCACAACTACCCTCCTTACCGCTTCAGGATGAAGAATGAATGTTCTAAACGGAGACGGAAAAAGGCATATAACAGTACGGCATCTCGGACAAGCTTTCGTTTATCTTTCACAAATGGAGCATAAGTTTCCCAGCATTTTCTGTTGATTCTCAGACACGATCGCCAATGACCTAAAGTCAGGCTTCTTCATCGCTGTGTTATGGTATCGGGAGCCAAGACTCACTTAGTCCTCATGCAATCCGACAATGAACTTTTGTTAAATTTCCAAATTTCCACAGACATTTTCTTGATATGTTATCCTGTGTGTTGAGAAAGTGCTTGATATTTGCTTATCGATTTTGTGGTAGGTTAAGCCTGGAGTTTATCCTACGGAACAAAGAGGACAAGTGCACTGCACAGAGGGAACCCACACAAAATAGAAAAGTCACACGCACTCCACACAAACAGAGCAGTGTGGGAATCAAGACCATCAAGTCCATAACACTGGATTATTAAGGCAATGATGTTACCCATGTGTGCATGTGTGAGTGAATGGGGTGTGAGTGTGCCCTGTGATGGGCTGGCCCCCCATCCTGGGTTGTTCCCTGCCTCGTGCCCATTGCTTCCAGGATAGGCTCCGGACCCCCCGCGACCCAGTAGGATAAGCGGTTTGGAAAATGGATGGATGGATGTTTCCCACTCAGCCACTATGCTGTCCATAATGGCATTTCAACGGTTAAAATCGAAGCATCATCATCCAATGAAAACTACCATCACTTCTGCTTGTAATGTGTTTCACAGAAGGTAAGAATATGAGCCCAGAAAACTGCAGCAAACTTCATCCACGCAGAAAGCACTCGTACAGAAATGCGGCTTTCCTTATCCATCCCTCCAGTCAGGCTTCGGCGGTCTGTGGGAAGATGCCTCTGCCGACCATCCAACCGGATGGAGTCCGCGGCAGCACCGGGAAGCAAGTGCGGGGACGGGTTAGCCGGACTGGCAGCTGTGAGAGAAAGCACGTGCCAACATGAGAACAAACTCCACACACAAGGGCTGTGAAGTCCACTATAAATACAAGTCCATTATAAATATTACACTAAATCCCCCCTCGTTCTTTATTCTCCAAACACAGCAGGACCTGGCCTGTCCCACACCTCCAGCGGGACACAGAGATGCATCCTGCGCCAAATGCAGCCTAGTGACTAATTCCAGCGTGGCTGACACCAGCGATTGGCGAGGAGGTCCTGGCTCGTTGCTGTTACCAATGGAAGCGGTCCGCAGCGCAAATGGGGAGGGGGGGGGGGGGGGGGGCTTTCCACCTGGGCTGAGACTGAGGCTGGGGGGTGTTCTATAATCCGCAAGCATCATGAGTGTGGCTTTTGGTACGAGACACAAAGCAGAAGGACCAACAGGAACCCAGTGAGAGAGGTCTTGAGAGGGCCAGGTACCTGGGCATTGCGGCCAAGAGGTCTAGGTGATCATGAGTGAGTATTACAGCCCCACTCTACATTATACGCCTGGATGGTGGATGAAGGAGAGATAGGTTGATCTGGCATACCAGGTATTTATTGTGAAACTCCACCCCACATCAGCAAAGCAACCCCCTGTAGAACTGGCAAACATCTTTTGCAGATGACACTGTACAGCAATGTACAACTGCTCGGGTCACACGCACACTGCAATTCATTTATTTCCCAAAATATTTCCCTAAGTACTGTGGCATGGGGATTAGATTGCTGAGTAGTGGAATAATCCCCACAGACATGACCTACACCTTTATTATTTTGGGGTAAACGGGCATTTGAGGAATTTGATGCACTGTTTGCATAAGAGCTTTCCCAGCCGTCACGATCATCGATCTTCGCTTGGAGCGTCGTCGGGGTTTGAACCCATGTCTACCACAACCGTCATCAAGAACTTTATGCTGTGGGATTTTCTGCCACCGGCAGCGATCGGTGGTTTCCTGTGCCGTAAAAGAACCGTGATTCTATTACAGGAAGAGGAAAATCAAAAAGCCACACTAACACACCATAATTTAAATCTACGAAGAAACGTGACCGGTGTTTCCGCATTTGTAGGCCTATAATTTCAATTGATTCTAGTTATTATCCGAAGACGGATGCGTGAACTGCTTCGCAGAGGACATTTTGTAAATGTAACATGACGGCGAAGTGCTACAAGTTCATTCGCAGTCAGGAATGTGATTTGGAAAAAGTATTTTGAGAAACCAAGTAAAGTCAATATAAACTATGACAACAACAAACAAAACAGACTAAAAGCGGGTAAATCTGAAATACCCAATGTGCACGTCGATCCATAAAAGGGGGTGGGAGGGGGGTTATTGAACGAACTATCGATCTGTTTTTCCACTTTCATCCGCATTTGTTCTACTTAAGCGTGACAAATGGAGCAAAGCACGGCGACAACATGTTACAATGCAAACGAAAATGAGGTCTGAGACACCCACTGCTAATGTCGATTCGACGCTAAACAACAAACCCAGCGTTTACCCCCCAAAAAAAACTGTACATGCAACACTATCAGTCAAAATAAAATTTAACATCGCGTATTCTATTAAATGCAACTGTAATTTGGAGGACTATTTTTATGCATGGATTAGCGTAAATTGAGCTGATTAGGTGTAATCGAAGAAGACAGTTTAGTGCTGTAATTCTGCAGCATTACACTGACCGTACTGCTTATTAAAGCTGAGATGCAGGGTTATGCGCCCGCATGCGCTTGCAGGCTAAATGCAGCATGAAAGTCGCTGACTGGTACTTGGAATCGCTGGCAGAAGCATTTTGGCATATGGTGCATTAGTGGTGGGTTGGTGGGGAGGCCGTGCACTGCTCAAATCCGATCTCGGAATCTGCAATGAACGTTTTCTCATCTTCTTTCCGTCCATCCATCCATCCTGAGACCATCTCTCCCGATGGGAGTTTCATTAATTACATCAAACGAGATTTGGCAGATTTAATCGTATATGGAAAGGTTTGTACAAATGAGACCTATGTATGCATTCACAACTGGTCATACATTATATTCATTTTTATTTTAGCTTTAGTATATATGCTGCATTATGGTATGTATGTTCTCTCTTCTGTGACGCTAGCACATTATATATCTTATACACAGTATCTGTACTGTATTCTGGATGTGGCACATTATGTGTACAGCTTATACACGGCGTATGTAAGTTTTAGCGGACACTCTGTCTTCAGGAACAGCCTGTGAAGGGTCCCCCTGACTCGCTTCCTTTGCTCAGTGACACAGGCTGCAGCACTGCTGTGACCAGCACTTATGGGAAACACAGGGAAGTGAATAGCTACTAAACTAATATGGAGGAATTAAGCAGGTTACAGTCAGTGTGTGTGTGTGTGTGTTTGGGATTTGCAGTGACATGCAGTGACACGCAATGACGGAGTGTCGTTATATTTGGTGCCTGACCCTGGGGGGCGGTATGTGGCGCAGTGAGCTGGTACGAAACTCCCATTGCTCCAGTGCACCTTGCTTTCTTAAAAATGTACATCACTTTACCCAAAGCATCTGCTAAATAAATTGTAAAAATGCTCAATGGCAATAAATATAAATATTCATTCACAGATACAGGGTTGGCAACTTTGGTCAGCTGGCTGGTGTGAGACTTTCAATTTCAGACAAAGTCTGTACACACATTTACATGTATGCAAGAGCTTTAGTACCTTGTAAATAATCTGTAGGGTTTGCAAACTACCCGACGCTTCTGTTGTAGCTAATTTTAGGTTTATAATGGGATGGTATGCATAGACTTGCCGTAAGAGTTCTTGCCTGAGTGTGAGTCTGGAAGAGCGTCATGCAAGATGCGTGAGAGTGAGAGTTGGCAATCCTGTATATATATGCTGTGTGTGTGTGTGTTTCAAATAGTAAACAGTGTTTATTTACATCTGGTGTTCAGTTGCTGGTCCCGCTATAAATCAGTAGTATTGCTCCTTACTTGTGCTCATAAATGTATTTTTAAGTATGAATGATTTGCGGCATGTTTCAGATCTCGCAGTGTGTTACGAGGCATGCTGATCAGCTGGTCCACGGGATGCTCCCCACTTCTTTGGCAATGGAGGACCCGGCACGATGACTGACAGATTCTGGGGTCCGTTCCCACATCTGGCTCCTTCAGACTGCTGGCCGTCGCAGAGCATAACATCTGCTTCTCGCTCTGGGCTGTTGTGCTACTTCGGTTTGTCAATCCGGCGCTTTAAGCCTCGACAGCGGTTTTGCGGTTAAGTCATTCTGCATGTACGCAAAGGCCTGCCGGAAGATTCCATCCAGCCCAGCCCGCCTTTGGGAATCTCTGGTATGTCCCTGAGCCTGGGAGATAGGCGTCCCTGATAAGGTAATTAACTGGCAGCCTAATGGCATCAACATCTGCTGATTGGGAGGTGTAAATAATCCGGGGTGGGAGGGGGCGGGCTTAAGAGTGGGGCCAGATGCAGAATCTTTGGCCCGGACTGCAGCGCATACGGTAGCTCTAAATAAACATTCGTTTTTTATAAACCAGCCCCCCCAGCCAGATCTGATGTAGCCCAGCGGACTGACTGGGGGCTGTATCTCGTTCAGCCCCTGCTGGCCCCCTCCTCATCCCACCATCGCAGAGTAGCTACGCTGAGATCGCCCACAGCTCGCCAGGATCTTCTCTGCGATGCCATAGGAAGCCGTTTTGAGCCCAGACAGGAAATACCAACAGGTGGACCACATTCAGGGTGACGTCAGGTGAGTTAATTCATAAATAAACATGGTAACACTTAAATTAAATTGGTCATATATAATGCATTACGATACCTTCATGATGTATTATGAAGCTCATTTATAATGCACTATAAATATCTTCATAATGCAGTACAAAGTATCCTTAATTCTTATACTGACCATTATAATGCATTATGAAGGTAGCTATAGTGCATTATAGATGAGAGCTTCATAGAGCATTTATAATGCATAATAGACATGGCTATAATGCGTTGTGCCTTTTTATAAACAGCTATAGCCAAGTTTATAATACTTTATGAACGCATTATAATGATAAAGCATTATGATGGCTGCTTTAAGTACAAAAACAAATATAAAATACTTAATGAATAAACAGAGGATGAAGTCTATGTGGTGTCATAGACATTGTCAAGGTTTTGCTTCCCATTGCAGGATGTATTGGATTTATTAAGGTATTTCTCATCATATGACGAGGACAAGGTCAAACTGAAGGTCAGTCTCTATTTTTAATGGTCTGGGTGGAGTTAACTCGCCGTCTCTGGGATTTTAGTACCAGTGTCTGTGGGGTGGTGCCTGCTGATGGGTTTCAGACAGACAGGGCTCGCTACACCCTGTGTAGTGGCGCGTGTAGCCTTCACCCCTCCTCTGACAGGCAGGCCCGGCCCGCTGGCACACGCACACCCTCACTCCATAAGGGGTTTGGGGAATCATTCGTTGGGGTAGTTTTTCCGACAGGTACCATCTCCCTTTCAGGCGGGACGGGGTTCCTTTTGACCCCAAGGGTTTTGTGTGCTCGGGGGCCCACGACCTGCTGATGTTTGAAGAAGGGGTTCGGGGGGGACGCTGTCGTCGTCTGTCGTCGCACCACGCCGCTCAATGTGGCCCCTGGCCTGATTACTAGTGTAAACAAACGTAGCACAATGCTAAACAGCATTAGCTAGAAAGACGTGTTAATCAACAAAAACCCAGTTCCGGGTGCAGAACCAGGATTTAGCTACATCACTCTAACTGAAAAACTGTGGTCCAACCACAGCACCAACCAGGACCTTCTCTACACAAAAGTCACACAAAGCTGCCCACCCTTCAGCCCTCAATGTGGATGACAGCAATTACGCTAAAAGGGCACCCTGGCCATCAAATCAATGGCAGCGGGGGTGGGGGTGGGGGGGGCCTTCCACCTTTTGTTATGATTTAAATCCAGCACCTGGCGTGCTCAATGGTGTGCTTGTACGCGCCATTTGCATTCAAAGGCCCGGTTCCTGGTATTGTCCAGCCGCGTTGACAAATTGTGGATTACGCATCCATTTGCTGATTGAGGGGACGAGGCGGCCAAAGCAGGGGGAGATTACATGAAGTCTGGGGCGCGGGGCGGACACTTAATACGCCTCACGGCCACCTTGCCCCCACCCCCACTTAATTCTTAAATTGGCGTCAGGGCCTGTTCTGTTCTGTGCTAACGAGGCGTGCTTAAATGGGGCTTTATGAGAAGGGAAGGAGCAGGAACTACGCGATGTCTGAGGCGGCTCTGCTGGGGCTCATGCTAACAGGGCTGTTGCGGCTACACAACCCAGGACGCTCCAGGAGGGAGAGTCAGTGCTGCTCAAGCCCTGTGACTGAATACAGGTAGTAAACATCTCTAATAAACATTGTTTTGTGTGCTATGAGTTCTATCAATCTATCTCTCGCTTCTATCAATGAAGAGCCTCTAAACATTGAATCATATATGATTTATGACATGATTGGCACAGGCACAGCCAGGCCAGCCTTCGGGGTCCTCAGAAATATGTCCTACCGATTCCTTTTTGTTTTAGCCAATATGTTTCCTGTCCAGGTCATTTGGGTGCATATGTTTTTAACTGTATTTTAATTTCTTATTTCTGCAAATCATTTGTACTGTACAGCTGTAGATTCCATGTGAGAATCGCTGTTCAAAGATAAACAAAGCTGAGCTGAGCCGACATGAGCAGATCTGGTATCTCAGACACCTTGGCCCCACGCACCGCGCCCTCGTCCGGAAACACGGGCCCGCTCGCTCACCGCTGGCGCTGCAGCTGTAGTGGAAGCAAGGACATGCAAATCCTGGCAGGGTTTGTTAAGACTTCCCTCACCAGAGGAGACAAGGTCCCCCGAGGGCAACAGCAGATCATCCAGCCCCTCAGAGTTACGGAGAAAAATGGCTTTTCAGCCCTTGGGGAGGGGGGGGGGTGTTATTAAAGGGGCAGTTTCTAACATTCAAGGAAAATAATAATGTTCACAACGACTTCGAGCCCTTAAGATGCTGGTAAATCATCCATCTACTGCTGAGGCACTTAGCCTAACACACTAAAAATAAATTCATCCTTCATAAACAAAAAAAGTAAAAATAGCATGCAGCTTTCAGTAGACTACGAGTATCAGCAACAGAGGATGGAACCCAGCTGTACTGGGAAGCTCGCTGTGCAAAGCAAAACCCGGATTTCATGGTGATGAACACCTCGACTCGAGCGGGTTCATGTCCTCGGATGCCTGATGGGAAAATCGTGATGGTGAGGAGATAAGGGAAGTCACATAGCTATCTCCCAGACGGGACTTGTCTGAGGTCTTGGACCCTGAGTTGGCGCCGTCTGCATAAGCTTAGCTTCATATCCACTGCATGACGTTTCTGACAAGCGTTAGAAGCGCTCAGATTTATCCCAGGTAATAATGCAGACATATTTCTCGTGCCATTCAGTTTAAGCAGTGATACTTTGTGTGTCAGAGATATGTCTGCATTTCTCATTATCCTGGAATTTAACTCTTTGTACGCTGAATTGCAGCGATCATTGATGCTTGACTGGCATCTCATGCAGGGTGTGCCCCTCCCTTATGCCCTGTGCCACGCCCCCCCCCCCCCCCACCCCTGCCCCACCGTGACGCGAACCACTATAAGTGGGTAGAAGATGGAATGATGGATTAATACTCAGGTAAAAGATACACGTTATGTGGCTCTAGATCGTTCTGGAGATTACTTTTGACCTTCAGAAGCATAAAGGTGCAACCTTTTATGGGTTCTGCTTCTGAATTCCCCACTCTATCAGAAAGTCAAATTGTGGAAATTTTCCAGAGTTGTGTGACATCTTGGTACCGTATGGGTGTATCTGTCTGTCAGATTCTTTGTGAGGCTGTGTGTATGTTTTTATATATATATATATATATATATATATATATATATATATATATATATATATATATATATATATAGTACAGGCCAAAAGTTTGGACACACCTTCTCATTCAATGTGTTGTCTTTATTTTCATGACCATTTACATTGGTAGATTCTCACTGAAGGCATCAAAACTATGAATGAACACAAGTGGAGTTATGTACTTAACAAAAAAAGGTGACATAACTGAAAACATATTTTATATTCTAGTTTCTTCAAAATAGCCACCCTTTGCTCTGATTACTGCTTTGCACACTCTTGGCATTCTCCCGATGAGCTTCAAGAGGTAGTCACCTGAAATGGTTTTCCAACAGTCTTGAAGGAGTTCCCAGAGGTGTTTAGCAAGTGTGCAAAGCAGTACATAACTCCACATGTGTTCATTCATAGTTTTGATGCCTTCAGTCACGAAAATAAAGACAACACATTGAACGAGAAGGTGTGCCCAAACTTTTGGCCTGTACTGTATATATATATCCATCCATTTTTTGTAACTGCTTGTCAAGTTACAAGGGGGTCCTCCACCCCCCCACGGAGCCATTCAGAGGCAGTCGTGTGAAATATGTGCGTCACGTTTGAGATGCCCGATTCGCCACGTGCCCCCAAACCCCGCCCTATCTGTAACAGAACCTTTATTATAGAGCGCCAAACTGATAATCCCAGCTGCCTCGGCACACTTCCGCCGACTTACCGGGGTCCCGACTCCCAGCGCGTAAATGGGCAGAGAAAGCGGGCAGGGTTAATGACGAGTGCGACCCCACGTCCCCCTCAGCGTTTAAGCGGGAGGGCAAATAAACCTCCCCCAATAAAAGACCAACTTATTTACATTTAGAGTGAATTCTTAACTCCTAATTACCCCAAATGCTGTCAGCCGTCACCTCGGAAATCCACAATGTCCAAAGGAGGATTTTAAAGCAATGAGTAATTCATTCAGACCTCATTTTCAGACACTACCCCCATTATTAACTTCCTGTGAAAACAGTGGTAATTTATTTACAGGTATAAAATGGTGTGTGCATACTTGTCTCAAATCATACCAGGAGGTCCTACTGTCATGGGTTGGTGCTAGATTCGTCTGAACTGCTTCAGTACAAATACCATACCTTAGTATCCAACTTAAAATTATAGGCTGCGTAAGTCACCTTGAACATAAAAGACTGACTAGACCAAATAACCAGCTGCAGACCTGGCCTACTTTTAAAGCACTTATCATAATTAGCTTCTTGCGAAAAGCCACTTTGTGCTGTTTGTTTTCATTTCGGTCCATGTGTCCGATGCAGGAGGATAATGACAATCAAAAACAATGGGGCATCCATCCGATTTAAAGTGATTTCAAAGGGGCAGGTAGCAATTGAAATGAAATCAACTGTGAACATTCCTTCCATGTCAATTTAAAGATGAAATGAAACGAAATTCAAATCGATGAAACTGAGCAAACAAAATGTAGGTAGCACGTGTAATGATTTTTGTAGCTTTGCTGAATTGTTTGTGTTAAATAAAAGTTAAATAAAGTTTATTTTATATCCGACAAACGTACTGTACCTGAAAACACACATAATATGTTTAATTGGGTAGGAGTTTTCATAAACACAGCTTGCATGGCTTCATCCACCCCCAAAAATGTCACGGTTATTAAATTTAAAATTATACTCAGGGCTCTCAAGTTTCAACAAAATGTTGGAGTGAGATTACGAGTGTCAGGGGCAGAGCGTGTATCTTACAGTCGCTGCGTGAGACCAGAGAGCACTGATTATTATTAACACTCTACCATTGTTCACAGCATCTTCTGGATCGTTTTCCATCTGGACTCCCATGTCTGATGGGCTGACAGTGAGAATGAAACAAACTGCAGCAGCTCAGCGGGTAAACTTGTCACAGCAGAAAGTCAGGGTTGTGGGTTCACATCCATTCCCGTCTCTTCCCCCTTTGCGGAGTTTTGACAGTCTCCCCTTCAGACACGTGCTTCCTACCACAACCCAAATATATGTCGCTAAGCGGCTAACCTCCTCTGGAATGTGACTGTGACCCTGACTGGATGAGTAGGTGCTGAGAAGACACGCCAGAAAGAGATAGACGTCACATTTAAGGCTTAAGTATGGCTAGATAGATAGATAGATAGATAGATAGATAGATAGATAGAAAGATAGATAGATAGAAAATATTGCACTAGATTGACATATTCAGACATGAACATGAAATAAGACAAAAATACTGTTAAAAACACAGTGTTTAAGGTTTTATGTCAATGTTTCAAAAAGTCACGTTTAAATACGTCCTATGTACTGTATATATTCTATTTATTCTTCATCTACGACCCATGATATCAAAATTTTATCTCAGTGTGTGACCCATAAATTTTATAGCTGTAGATGACAATGAAGATGCTTTGGCTTTTTGACATCCAGTGACAAATGTAAGCAGTATTGGAGCGAGAGCTACACAGCATCTTTCAAAGCAAGAACTCAGTATGACGAATAATCAAATACGGAGACAAACCCTGGAGACAAACCCTGAGAGATTTCAGGCAACGTGGAGTGGTGTAGGCTAGTAAACATGGCATTTCAGTCACTGGGCATATCCTGAAATTAGCCACGATCATGTTTTGAAATGCCTCTCTTGGTTTGTGATGGTTTTTAGATTGTTAGTAAATATGCTCAACCTGTTTTGATTAAGCTAGTGCCGTGGGTCTGATCCCAGCCCTCAGCAGTGCCATTTAAGACCTGGCACTAGCCCATAGCCTTTACATCCCACACAGAGTGTATCAAATCAAAACAAACTGTACTCAGCAGAACCCGTACCCGATCCAAGGCGACCCAAAGGGTGCCACTTTACAATAAGGCTACCCATATAAAGGCTTTATGAATGGTTTATAAGCAGGTTATTAATTAGGTTATAACACTTTGTAAATTATTAATAGATAATTTTAAACAAGTTATAACACAGTTTTCTTTTTATTAATGAGTTACTATCATTTGCAAGTGGCAAAGTGGTACCACCCAAACAACGACATTTCATTTGCCAGTGTTCTGCTTTAAAAGTTCTGCATTAAAACTCCCCTAAACTAACAGACACCGATAATAAAACCTGTCAAAAGGAAATAAAAATTTACCATTACGGAAACACAAACGTTGTCTCTTATTGTCATGTTCTTGACATGATCTTCTTGAAAACAACACATATAAATATGCAGTTGTCAATAATATAAATAATACCTTAATATAAATATTAAATATAATGGAACGATTATCTCCACTATTAGGGGCAGCATGGTGGTGCAGTGGTTAGCACTGTTGCCTCATACCTCTGGGACCCGGGTTCGAGTCTCCGCCTGGGTCACATGTGTGCGGAGTTTGCATGTTCTCCCCATGTCGTCGTAGGGTTTCCTCCGGGTACTCTGGTTTCCCGCCACAGTCCAAAAACATGCTGAGGCTAATTGGAGTTACAGAACTGTCCATAGGAGTGCATGTGTGAGGTGAGTGAATGGTGTGTGAATGTGCCATGCGATGGGCTGGCCCCCCATCCTGGGTTGTTCCCTGCCTCGTGCCCATTGCTTCCGGGATAGGCTCCGGACCCCCCGCGACCCAGTAGATAAGTGGTTTGGAAAATGGATGGATGGATGAATTATCTCCACTATTATCCTTTCCATCTCATGGGGGGATGGGGAAGTGAGTGAGTATACCCACTCGTAATTCTGCAGAAGATATATGGGAATATGGTACCTTTATGTGCTTTCGTGTCCCCATGGATGGAACGGCTTACCCCTGGGTACTCTTACTCTCTTCAATTATCGAAACACAAGTGGTTAGGCTAATTAATGCCATTGGATTGTCTATTGGGTAGATGTGGTGGCATTCTGTCCAATCATTTCCTTTTCTCATGCTCCATAAAGCCTGTGATAGACACTGGGCTGTGATTGGAAGATAGATACATAATCATGCAATAGACTGATTTCAAATGAAAGGATATTATATGTATAATATTTTTCGTATTTCAGAGTAGCTTACAATTTTGGTCGATTTTTAGCCAAAAAACTAAGAAAAAAAGCTTGTTTGATTTTCTCGGATAACAAATCTAGCAAGCATATGAACGTGTGTCTTTTTTTAATCTTTAAGAAATCACCATTAGTACATTCTGGTTGTCGTCTCGGTTACCTTCCCTTGTGTTTGACTTGTGAATTAGTCACCATTTGAGAGGATGCTGTGAAGATGCTCTTTTTCACCTTTTGGAATTTTTTCGACTATATTACGTGTCCACTTTGTGTGGTCCATGCTGTGTGGTCCACATCTTCTGTCCATGCTGTGTGGTCCACATCTTCTGTCCATGATGTGTGGTCTGTTTTGAGGATAAAAAAATTGTGTTGTCTATCCCTCAGCAGACTTCAGCCATTAAAAACCAACCAAAATATTTAAAAAGCCAAATTACATTCTCAGTGTTTTTTTGTTGATTTGTTCATGAAAGTAACTTATCTGAGACATGATTCTGGTTGGTTGCATTAGTCTCCTCAGAAGATCATAAATTCACCAAAATTGCTCCCGCTGATGAGACCAGAGTGGAAACAGGAGAGCAGAGGTTGAGACCAGAAAAATGGTGTAAATGGTCCATGAAAGGTATCATTTCAGCAGAGTCTCATCAAGTGACCAGTAGGCAGGGTTCCGCTAATCCACTAATTAGCGAAGCTAACTTTTTCGTTAGAAGATTAGCATTTTCAGCAACTTTGCAGACCAATCAGTTTCCGCTAAATTCAGTTCCACTAACTGTACACTGTAAACATTTTTTTCACAGGTAAAGTAAAGAAAGTTTAATGGTCAAAAACATTTCTAAATTCTAAATCACATATTTCTTCTGTTCTGGGCATGTCTGCAATAGTCTATCTAGCACGCTGTTGGCTGACTACGTGTAAACACAAGATGTGATTGGTCGGTAACTCGTCGTATTTAAGGTAGCCTGGGCTGAATGCAAGTGAATAAAGAATATGGGGCCTGTACAACAAAGCTGTATTTCCTACTTAGCCAGATAACTTGTCAGACTTCAGGTACCTTAGTTTAAATTATCTTTAATTTACATTTAGCACAGACTACCTTAAATATGACAAGTTATCTGGACAGAATCCAACTATCCCCAACTGTGCAATTCCTACATATCCCCAGGTAATCACTCCAGCCCTGCGGAACTGCTAAATTGCTAAAATACAGTAGAATTTTAGCTCACTTGGTATTTGTTTAAGGGTTTCAGAGCCCAAACCAAAACTGAGGTAAAATTCATTTAAATAAGAGTTAGTGATTAGCAATCAGAGGCAGCATGGTGGTGCAGTGGTTAGCACTGTTGCCTCACTCCTCTGGGACCCGGGTTTGAGACTCCGCCTGGGTCACATGTGTGTGGAGTTTGCATGTTCTCCCCATGTCGTTGTTGGGTTTCCTCCGGGTACTCCGGTTTCCCCCCACAGTACAAAGACATGCTGAGGCTAATTGGACTTGCTAAATTGCCCGTAGGAGTGCATGTGTGAGTGCATGGTGTGTGAATGTGCCCTGCGATGGGCTGGCCCCCCATCCTGGGTTGTTCCCTGCCTCGTGCCCATTGCTTCTGGGATAGGCTCTGGACCCCCGCGACCCAGTAGGATAAGCGGCTTGGAAAATGGATGGATGGGTTAGCGGTCATCGTTAGCTTTGGCAAAACAAATTTTGTGGTTTATCGTTTTAGCATTAATGAATTGAACTTGGTTAGCAGATTGGCAGTTATCGAAGGTAACATTTAAGTTAACTGTGTCCAAAACTGATCCCATCATAGTATTTGGTCTGTTTTTGTGAAAGTCTTTCAATAGTAGAATAGAAATGTAACAACAACTACAATAATAATAATAATAAAATAATAATAATAATCATGATGATAATAATAATAATAATGACAGGCTGCAGCCCCCCACCACCCACTGTGTATGAGTGAATGGAATTTGCAGCTTGCTATTGAAATCTTAATCCACTACAGTCCATGGAAATTTTTCACATATATTCATGATTTTACTAAACGAGTGGACCAAAGTGGCTTGTACATGTTGAAAAGATGACTCACTACATGTGAGGATTGTTCCCCATTCACCAAAGGCAAAGGGGAACCGGACCATTCTGGAAAATTCCAAGGTACAAATGACGCATCAGCCTTTCCCAAACTGCACTGCAGAGTGGACAGTCTAAAGTGGGATCCTCCGTAAGCACTGAGTAACTCTTAGATTATAGCCCTTCCTCTGTAATTAACCGATTTCATCTCTGAATGTTTGGGTCTTCCGTTACAGCAGCTGGCCGGACCCAAACAAACAAGCAGAACCCATCTTGTTTCCTGAAATGAAAATAACTGTGTGGCCACAGAACTCCATTTCAGTTCCACGGAACCATAGATCTCATTTCAGGATCCTTGTTTATCCTGGAATTATGTTCCTGTCTATGAACCTTTATTATTAGTGTTAAGGGCTGTCAAGTCAACGCGGACTCTTGGTGACCATGCAGAAGACACAATGTCCTGTTTCCTGTTGGGGTCTCCAGCCATCCCAATAGCATATCCATTGTTGAGATGATTGAGTGTCCATCTTACTGCCGGCGACTCCTCTTCCTCATTCACCTTCAAGTTTTCCAAGAATTTCGGTCCTCTCCAATGCAGCGTTTACTTGGCGCGAAAACCTCAGCAATAAATCTTCCGAGTTGCACTGAGGTCAGCTGCAAGGGAGCACGAAAACTGTCTTTACACGGCCCCTTACTATCGATTTATTAATACTATTTCTATATTCAGCGCTTACAAGATAAATGCCCTCGCCCCAATATTATATTTTCACAGAGCCGAGGAGAACTGCTGAAAGGGCCTTAATTTCCTGAACTTAGTCCATAAACAGATGTTCGATGAAACCGTTCGGAGGAGAAGGCTGAACAGCCCAAAAGCAACCAAGACCAACAGGTCTCCACTTGCTGAAAGAATGCGGCATTAAAACGAACATCCGATCTGACTACCGAAAACTTCTGATGTGCACAGAGATTTCGAGAAGACTGAATTTCTTTGGGACCCGAGGGGAATATTTTACCCTCTTTTGTAGTTTTCGCTTTATCTTTTCAGAAAATGCATCTGTGTCTTTGGGCTTTTCCAGTGTCAGTCTTATATCTAACTGGAGCAACTGGCCAGCAGTGTTTCAAGATGCACAGAACATACTACTTATTAGTGACAACACAATAAAAACAAATTCAATCAGGGCCCATCCGCTATTACAACGGAGGCTAAAGAAGTCGGACAGGAAGATGTTAAAGTGAGATGTGATCTCGTGGCGATGCAGATGTTACTGGGCCGGTGGGAAGCACAGCCCCCCAGGAGTGACAAGAGCGAATCCACGAGAAGGTTGTTTCTCCTGAAGGATCCGTCAGAAGTTTTGACAGGAGCAGTAAATCTCATTCATGGAAGCACTGGGATGCAGGAGAACAGAGTGGCAGGAAACCATTGCTCCCCTTCAAGGACCTCGGCTGGCCGGGGGGCTGCCTGTTAGAAATATTAAACCCGATAGCAAATTAATTTTCCACAGCTGCTCAGCCCTTTGATGAAGGATAAACCTCCAAATAAATGCACTGAAATTTCTACACCATCAAACACGCGCATAAAATAGCTATTAAATGCAAAAAGCAGAGTCAAGAGTCATAATAACAGTGGAAGCATAGCTTCAACTTCGCATAACCAAGAAGCTCCGCAGGCTTTCGATATTTTTCATATCCTTGGAAAACATCTTCATCATCGTTATTTCTGATTAATAACCAATTAGAAACAGATCTCCTGGAAATTTATTTTAAACAAAAACCACCCCGTACAGCTACGGCTGTGGATTGCGTTTCCACTCCTCCGCCTGAAACAACACGGGTGTGACAGACTGATACGTGCACCTCCTCCTGGCTAAGCGGACCGGGCACCCAAATCCGCACGGTGAGCCAATTTCACAGCCATGTGAGACGCCGAACCGTGTAGCGTAATGCTCAGATCTGCCGGACGCTCGGGAACAGGTGTGCGATGAAGCTAAACCAATGTTTACCTCCCGGGGTCCACCCTGATGTGCGATTCTTCCCATGGGTACGAGAAAGACCTCGGCTCGACCCTTAATACCCCACATTCTTAAATCGTCTTCACAGTAAATTAAAAAGCCTATTAACTATAATTCAAAACAGCCCGAATCAGACAAGCGTTCCTGCTTTGTAAAGCCCACTCTCCGCCAGCGTGAGCGAGAGGTTAAGTAGAGATTAAGAAAAACCGCCCATTCGATTGCAAGGTCTCCGGTTTAATTTAGTTCCACTCAGTTCCATTAAATATATCAGATAATATTTTATAAAGGACCAGCGTTGTTATTTCAGGACACTTCACATGACATGAAGTTAATCAGCTAAACGTGGCGACAAATTACACGCAGCCAATGGCAATTAATTAATGTCATCCGGTTTAAGATTGCAGGTCTAAGGGCACCATTTTAGAGACAAAAAAAACTCACATAGTCTGAGGTCCAGGAGGGGAAGAAGAGAATTATGGGAAAGCAAGAGAAGATGGCTGGCCCCACCCTCATGGGAATGCCAACCTCACAGAGCTAACAAAAATTCCCAGCAGGGTTACAACATATTCACAAAACACAAGTGTGTAGCATAGAGGAAGATGCTGGGAAACTAGTCAAGCACAGGTGTCTGTATATTAAAGCCTCAGTCTATATGTATGAAGCATTTCAGAGCTATTAACTACTTTGTCTTACATCTTTTACATTTAATTTAGTGGATATTTTTGTCCAAAGCCACGTAGGGAGGCAGTCAGGCAGTCCATGCACCAATTGGGGTTAAGGGTCACAGTCAAGGGCCTGACAGAGAAATCAGTCTGACAGCTATAGGACACAAACCAACAACCTTCTGGTCATACGCACAGCATCCTAACCTGCTGAACCACACACCACTAATTTGATCAGGTACATGCTTTTACGTTAGATTTTATGAAACTATTTATTAACGAGAAGCCAAGAATATAGTGGGTAAGGAACTCTAGAAATGGACGGAGGGTTTATGATTCATTTACAAAACTCTGTGGAAAGATCCTGAACACGGAAGTTACTCTGTTTGGCCCCTGATGTTCCAGCGCACCTTCCGATGATGTCACATCCTGTCAGCCAACCAATGCTGTAGACCGTAGCCCGCAAAGTTGTCTAAAAACAACTCTGTACTGGATGAGGAAGAATTAACAGGTTGCAGGCTCACCGGACGTCCTGTGCCTCCCGGCACTAGCTTCCCCAAGCTCCCTCCTCGCCCCCCCCCCCCCCCCCCCCTGCACAGGCGGGCCCCGGAGCTGGGGGTGTACCGTGGCTTCAGGCGACACTAAGTAAACAGCATCGTCCTGCGTACCAATCCGCTGCGTCCGTCTCACAGGAAAGGGAGGGTGTTGACTTTGGCCCTCGCTTCCATTTTTACCGGTAAGCTCAGCCTGTTCCAGGCCAGTTGGCTCTGAAAGCCACACGGCTGCTGGGAAGAGGGGAGAGGGAGGGGGGAATGTCATGTCTGGGGTGGAGCGTCCTATGAGCGCCGATCCAAGCGATGTTTGCGGCCAGCTGCCGGAGCGTTTTACGAGCGGCCCCCATCATCTTCGGGCCCTGTCCGCTCGCCGACAACGTTAGGGACACCCAGCAGACATCACATCGAGACGGCAGTTTCCTAAACGGTTTTAACCTCGGCGAAAACGGCATGAGAACAGACAGAGGGACATTTTTAACTGCAGAACGTCTTTGATGAAACACAAATGCTAAGCGGCTAAGTGTGGGGCGTGAGGAGTCAGCTCTTAGTCACGGCAGATGGAGGCGAACAGGAGCCTGAACTCCGCAGTTACATGCATCCACTGCGACCACAGCTGTCCGTCAATCCCATAAACTGCTAAAAAAAACACAGATGTAATTACTGCAGCTCCAAGAAGGCTGCAGGCGACAGAACGACGTCATCAACAAAAACATTTTTACAGGATAAACATTCTTCTTAAATTTTTCCTCATTTTTATTTGTTATAAACCCTCCTAGGATACCAGGCGAACCAGATAGCACATTTCCCTGCATAAATATTTTTTTTTTTCGTTTTAGCGTCTTGTCTCTCTGTTTGAAAGGCAACCAATGGGGCATTTAGTGTAATAATCCCAACCCGAGTGTCTGTCGTTCTTTTCCCAAGGGATGAACAGACGGGGAAATATGAAAATAACACGGAGGCTCCTGTCGTTTTTGTCTGGGCTGAGGTACAAACTGTAGCAGAGGAGTGACAGGCTGGAATTACCGTACATTTTGTTTGAGCGATGGAGTTGGGGAATTACACCGTTCGCCACCAGGGCGGCGCATGCTCCCTTTTGCTTTCACAATCTGGAAAAAGCCTTAAAGCCTAGAAGAAAACAACATAAACAAACCATAAATTCACCCGCCGTGTGCTTCTGTTTCCATACTGGAGGATGAAATAAATCTCTGGTTTCAGTAAACTGCAGAAGTACATACTGCTGCATGCGATAACCACCCTGCTTTTTCGACGCCACGTAAAAGCAAATCCGGATATCTTAGCGCCGACTGTATCCTTGAAGTTATCTTGAAGTTATCTTGAAGTTATCACCCATAAATAATCTCGCTATATGCTGCTCTGAATTAATTTTTTTCTGACTTAATCAAGGTTAAGAAAGAAATTGTAACAATCCTTAGTGACATACAAGAGGGTAGGATTTTACACAGTATCCAGTTAACCAGCTCATTTGCATAAGCTTAAAGATTTCACAAGGGTACAGTTACCAGGCTTCTCCTGGGATCCCGACGAGTGACAAGTCCAAGTCCTTGAGCACTATGCTAGCAGTGAAGTATTTGTTCCGTATAAATGGATCTATAACAACAAATCACTCACTGTTTTTATTGCCAGTAAAAAGGAACTATCCCATTGTGTCTTATACCCCCCCCTCTTTTCCCCTGGTAACATGCTCTTTTCAGGATTTGACAAGCTGAGGGATCATGATGTCACCACCCAGATGCTGAATCGTATCCATTCCCCTATTCTTCGCCACTTGGCAGCTCCGTTTCAGCTCTGCCGGAAGTTTCCGGAAACGAGATAACGTATCGATTGTGTCTGGCGGAGGGAGGAAATCACCTCAATCCAAACAAGAGGATTCGTGCCACTTTCAGCCAATCGGGATCCAGTTTTAAAAATATTTACGCGGACATGTCAACAGCGGTGTGTCAGCAAAGCATTTCGCAAAGACAAACACGCACCTCAGCCCCCCCCCTCCTGGGGTCACCCATCGCATGTCACGCTAGAAGCAGTGAGCCGACGGAGACATAACAGCAAATATTTATTTAATCTCGTTCCGTCGCGCTGTTTCTTCGTTCTCGGTGTTGGGGCGAAAGGCCTCACAGAAGCAAACGTTGATAAAAGACAAGTTCAAACAGTTTAACCCCTATCGCTCCATGCTCGGAGGAGCTGTGATTAAATGCTTCCCCTGGGTGGCTGGAGTGCAGGTAGGCCGGCTCAGCCAAGCGTACAGAACACAAGCCTCTTTGTGGAAAGTGTGAACCAGGGATGATGGGGGCTGGGGCTAGTTTTTTTTAAATCACTCCAGCCCTCCCACAAAACAGTAATGCCCATTTGGGCGACTTTGGATGGCACTGAACTGGCCCACAGAAATTTCAACTTGGGCAATCGTGGAAACGACGATCTTTGCTTCTAAAAATAATCCGAGGCGGTAGGTGAAGCTCAACTGCTGGTTTGGACATGGGCAATGCAGGGAGGGGGGCAAGATTTTAGTTAAAGAAGTGCACCTGTGAACCGGGGAGCAATGAGTTCAAATGAATCTCGCGATGAACTCAAAAGTTCTGATGATTATGATACGACTATGTCTGCTTGGCTCTCCTGTGTCTTCAGGTGATGCGGCGAAATTTATACTATGTTTACATTACTTTCATTCTCTAGAAGCTTTTGTCCAATACCAGGTGTAACACAACACATTACAAATATATGTGCTGTCAAAGAAATCAACTGAGCATAAGTGTAGCTTGGCTGAGCGTCCAGTGAATGCCCAGATACTAGTGTAAATCACAGTTTTACATGTAATGAACTAACACACAGAGCCCTCCTTCTACTGCATGGCCTAGGAGGGATTCAGTTACTGGGCGTCCCATATTGGAACGATGCCACCTGCAAAATCGCCTCAATGTTCCAGGTATCGGTGCGTTTCACGGGACCCTCGCTCGAGCTGCAGGTCGGCCCGCTCGTGTGATTCTCCGCGGCTCCGTCTCGCAGCCTCGGCGCCGGTGGACGCCCTCCCAGCTGGGCGGGGGACAGCTGCAGAGCTTGGCGGGGGCTGCTCCGTGTGGACCGCCGGCACGCTCGCTGAGGTAATGGGGCGTCTCATCCAGGGGGCCGCGACCTCCTCTGGGTCTCGTGCTTAGCGGGCCGGGGTGGGGGGGAATGCGAGCCGCGCTGGCTGTCGAGAGCGGCTTGACCGTGAAATTAAAGACCAACTGCGATCAGACACGCCAAACTCCCCTATCCCTCTGCTCCCCCCTCCAAGCCCTGTGGACTCCAGGGCTGCTGATTATCATGTTACCCTTGGCGTTTCCTGGCTGACAGATCACTAATCCTGATGCAACAGGTTCCTGTCGTGCCTTTCAATTGCTTTTAGCTCCAAGCCAAACCTTTGCATTTATACGCTAACTAGCCTGCAACAATGCACCCGTGAGTCACTAATTTTCCCAGGATCTCATACAACATGATGGCATCCATGGGCCGTTCATGTGTAAGATTAGCGCATCAGTTAGCGTAGCTTAAGCCGCTTCTTGAGTGTTTTCTTGGCCAAGCACGAATGAATGATACCGAACATATTAATACATACATATTGCCTCCACTGCTAACTGTTTCTTTATGTCGCAGCTGTTTCTCCCTGCCCATTTCGCTCCACCTAGCCCTGATATTTTTTTGCACTGTAATCTATAGGAGAGAGGCTCATTTTCCAAGCTTTGTTTTCCAGCGGGATTCCTGGCCTTGAGCAGCTGAGCAATATCAAAAGGATAATTAGTTCTCCCCCCTATTGGAGCTTTGCCATGTCATGTGACCTTATGTCATGTGACCCTTTCCTCTTTGGGGAGATTTGCAAATATTAAATGAAATATTAACTTAAGGTCCCCACCCTTCTGCACAAGTAGAAACACACACACACACACACACACGCACACACACATTTATTTCAGTGGAAAATGCAATATGTTAAAATGGATAAAATTAGATGTGCTGTTATATCGCATTCAGCCAAGTTATTCTCAAGACTCAAATAAATCACTGTCCCGATAGATTATATTTTAGGGTTCAAATGCTCTTTACTTTTAGGAAATCAGTGCTGGGCTGATAGTTATACGCCAGGACAACAGTGAAATAACAGTGAAAACAATAGATTTAAAAAGCTGTTAAAGATTAAAATGGTAAAATCATCTATGCAGGTTAATTGAAGCAAGCTGTCAAACTGTACAGTTGGTGACAAAGCGAAAGACTTGGTGCAGAGCAGCTCCCGGAGGCCGGCACTCGCGCAGTCGGCTCCTGCTGGCTACGATCGCAAAGTTTCTCGTTGGGTGAAGTTTCTTACTTCTAGACGTGTCGAGATACCTGGAGCAGAGATAAGCGAGGCTGCTAGAGGGATCTGCACAGATGCAGGAGAGATTGTGCATGGGGGGGGGGGGGGGGGGGGAATGCGAGATATGCAAGTAAAATCAGGAAGTGTCATCTTAGAGATACAGCAGGTACAGAAGCAGGGCTGTCTCACTCTCGGGCCGCAGAGGTGTCTCACTCTCGGGAGTGATGTGTGAATCAACAGGTTAAGGAACCATAACATCATGGCTTCAAAGCCTGTCATATTACTTCTGGGTCCGTGAGCAAGAGTCTTAATCCCAACAGCTCCAAGGCGCCTGCTAAGCCTGGCCCCGCTGATAATGTTTTTTGTTTTATGAATGTATACCGAACGTTACAATTAAGGTATGGAAACGTTCAAACTGCCCAGTCGTCCTGACGTTCCCAGAATGTTATCACACTGCTATAACTAAGAGTAATAATGAAGTAATAGCGGAAGGGCCTGGTAGAACAGAGGGTCACTGTTGTTTTACATCTCAAAGGTCATGGACCCAAGGTTGTGTGCTGTGTTTGCAGTATACAAATAGGGCACTATTATAAAACTATATTTTACCGACAACAATTGTGTTAAAAGGATGCTGCGGTAATAATGTTATCAAGCTGGCACTGACAGAACTTTTGTTTAAAATGTTAAACGTGGAAATGATGTGCCATTAACGTTGCAGCAAGAACATTCTCTGCCAACATTGAAAGGACCTTCACATAATGTTGGTTAAAGTTCTGGGCACGTTCCCTGTTAGCTGAGGCTCCCTGATCCTCACCAGAATGTCATTATGGAGAAAAGCATCAACAAAGTAAAGGTGAACGGATGCTTTTAGTGAAACATACAGCTGGGATACAGGTAACAAGCTTGCTAAACACTAAGCATCTACAGTACAATTCCATAACTAAATATAAAACAACAGTTGGGCTTAGTAACCCAATTACAAGTGCAGTTTACAAGCCAGAAGCACAGCGTGGCCTTGGAGCAGCTCAGCCAATGATAAATTTAGCTGCCCCAATCTCGTGGAGTTTTGATTTATCCAATGTACTGCATGCATGCGCTGTCGTATGTAATTTTTACTTAAGATGCCGTGGTGTGTCCGTCCAAACAAATGAGAGGGGAATGCTGTAGTTTACGGTCGGCTCCAAGAGGTTCATCTAGAGAGCGGCTGGCAGGAAATCAGCGGTTTGGTTCTGCTGCCTGCCCGAGCTAGCTATTAGTTAGGGGCAGGGCACACTGTGTGCTAACGCTGTCGGTCAAGCGACCGCTACTGTGATTTCCCCTCAGCTTGGATCATGAAGCAGATTCAGTTGGCAGATCCGCGTAAAATGAGGAGCGGATACGCACCGCGTCCTCATCTGGCCGTATGCAAGCAATTAAGTGAGAATATGAAAGGGAATCCTACAAATCTCTTGGCCTTCTCCCCGTAAAGTTCATTCCGAATAAATACCCTGCCTCTGTGTCTCCGAGGGACCTGTGAACAGACTAAGTGTTAATGATATAATTCTTGAGCTATTTTCATGTGTAATTCTCCACTGTTCTTTTGCGGACCTCGGTCCTGGCAGGGTAGTTGGCCCGCGGAGCGTGTCAGCTCGTGGTATGAGGCGGGAATGTACGTGCGCTTAGGCCAGGCTCCGAGACTCGACTGCGGGGCAGCTGCGTTATAATGAGAGCAGGGAGATTTAATTACAAGACTTTCGGGGACAGACTTCGACAGCTAAACAACAAAGAGCCCGTGTTTGGGAGGAAAAAAGTGGCAGAGCGTTACAGCTTTGACATTGTGGACTCATGCGGTATAGCCATACTGGGAAAAGAGGAGTGTTTGTAAGCACATGTAATGCCTATGTGTAATGTAAACGAATCAGTCTTCCACATCTAGTGACTTTCTTCACCATTTTTACTCTTTCAGAACAATGAAGTGCTTGATGGTTTACATTGGACAGGCATCTCATCCACGGTGTCCGGAGTTTAGGCCCCAAGCTCACGGTCACCCAGCATTAGATAAGAAGTTAGCAAGCATGGATGGGTAGATGAAAAAATTACCGGGTAGATTAAACTATTCAAAATCATTTTAAAGATAGATCACTATTTTCAATCTTTTTTGTCAGTCTTACAAATGATTACGACACCTTATATGCCAAATAAATTATATGTATAATATATGATCAAAAAAGTCACAAACTGTATGCATATGAAATAAAAATAAAACAAACCATCCATCCATCCATCCATTTTCCAAACCGCTTATCCTACTGGGTCGCGGGGGGTCCGGAGCCTATCCCAGAAGCAATGGGTATGAGGCAGGGAACAACCCAGTATGGGGGGGCAGCCCATCGCAGGGCACACTCGTACACCATTCACTCACACACGCACACCTACAGGCAATTTAACAAGTCCAATTAGCCTCAGCATATTTTTGGACTGTGGGGGGAAACCGGAGTACCTGGAGGAAACCCCAGGACTACATGGGGGGAACATGCAAACTCCACACACATGTGACCCAGGCGGAGACTCGAACCCGGGTCCCAGAGGTGTGAGGCAGCAGTGCTAACCACTGCACCACCATGCCGCCCCATGAACAAGGAATTCCCAGTAAGCGTGGGAAATAAAATAAATCAATCCTGTGTTAAATGCAAATATAAATACTAGTTTTTCTTTTCTTTTTCATTGTTCTGCGTTATTACTTTTGCCCACGGAGGATTGCTGATCATTCAAAATATCAATGCAAACGATGGCTGCTGGTGACCGTCTAAGGGATTTCTGTAGAAAAGTAAGTTCACACATTGCTGACAAACTAGCTCTACTAGGCTTCCCTGACAATTCACGCCCTAAAGAGCTGCTTTCAGCCGATGTGCAAACATGTCCGCTTTCCTCCCACAAGGAAAATTTATATAAGCAAGCGGTCCAGGCCACACATCTCGGGGTCGACTGACAGGCGAGTCGGGGCTCACACTCGCCAAATCAGCTTCCACGGTCCCGCTGAGGGAAGCTGGTCGCATCTGGTGATCAGTCAGCATGGGGCTTGCGGCCTGACAGATTAAACATACTGCAACCATCCGAATTTATGCTCTAATTTCTTATTTTCATGCAAGTGCAGTATGAAGATACCAGCGCCGGACTGAATTAAATCATAATTACATTTCCGTGTTGACGGACACGAATGCGAGAAGATTAAAGACATGCACATTTCCCACTGTCTCTGTCCGTCCTGCTCCTGTTTGGATATTCCGCTTTGATAATCAGCTATTTTCACTTGATTTATTGACTTCAGTACTAAAACGGGCAGATGGGGACAGGGTGTGAAATTTAAACAATAAGACACTAGATTGCACTCTGTGAGTTGTTATATATTAATGAAAAACTCCAAACTGGTAATGGAGTTCTTCCTATTACAATTTACACAGGTTTATTTTTTGTTTTAAATCGATAACACTGTGTTTCCACTTAGATTTAGGATGTCTGACGCATGCTGTACCCTCTGATTATGTAGATGCTTCGCAGGATGAAAATATGCTTCTCTGCGCTAATTTTTATCCACATTTCCCATAAAGAGGGCCAGATTGGGAAACGCTGCCCTAAGGACAAGAAACACTAGGTTTTATTTTGTTATACAAACATAATCCTGGTTTCAGTGATGGATTGGCCTCCCATCCAGGACGTCGCCTTATGCTTTCTGCTTCCAGGCCTCCTGCGGACCCTGAATGAGCTCTTCAGAGTTTGTTTAGTATTTTAGTTTGTCATGAGGGGTGCAATTTCAGACTTCAGTCCTGACTGGTGGCAAAACATACAGCTTACGGAATAAACGCCCTGCGGCCCGATGGAGTTTCCCTACATATACTGGCCTACAGAGACTTTCCGGCCTCCCTGTGCAGAGAGTGACACGCTGTTACATGCCCTGACAGGTAGACCGGTGACGGGGGGGGTCTGTGTACGGTAACCGGGTCACCAGGCTCGGAACTGATGGTATCGCAGCATTACTCTGACGTTCGGTATCCCTTCACCCCAGCCTAAGTTCTTGTTTCTTGTCCAGATTTGCCCTGCAGTGTCAAATATGTAAAAACTAAATATAAAAGTAAGCTTTGCAGGGCCTGTTCTCTCCATGTTAGCGTGGGTCACCTCCTATAGTTCAAAAACAGCTAGGAGAGTTTGTGTCTCTAAAACTGCCTGTAGTATATGATTACATGCTCTGCGATGGAAAGGCATCCCATTCCGGGTGTGCCCTGTGGTTCCCAGGATAGGATCCAGGCTTGCCGCACGGGATAGAAAATGGATTAATAATGATAATGTGCCGGATAAGTTACTATGGAAAATTATGAATGGGTGGACAGACGGTGTACTTCGTTTTACTTGTAGTGATAACATTTTGGAAAGGTTCTCCAATTTGTCTAGTGTTTATTAATGTGTGAACAGGCATTATACAGGTAATGGAATCATCGATCATATTGCACTGGTCATATTTTGAAATACTATACATGTGCCATAATTTTATGATAAAATAATTTTTTTAACAGATTTATATAACCTATAATTTACAATTACTCTGGAGGATTTCCAAGCAAAACGCCTTTAAGTTCTAGGATATCGTTCAGAATTCGGAGATTCTGAGTTCAGTCAAGGCGGACTGACCTGGAATGTTATTGTTTGAGTCCAGGGGTATAGATTACGGTCCTGCATGAGAACACATACATATTGCATTTCCACTCTTAGGAAACGAATAAGGAAAGTTGTAACTGATCAATGCTTAATCACGTTATAGATTGATTTCCGAAGTGGCTCATTATGATGGCAAAGCAGAGCCACTGAAGTGATCTGTGCCGATTCCGGAACCTGTTTCTGTGATAGTCATTTGCAGGAGCGTTTGGAGAGATTTGGTATTTTGGTTATCCTGGATTCAGGGGTAGCTAATATTTTTCCAGGACATGGATATCATGAAGTCAACGGGAAAGCTTCTGCAAACTTCCTGGAACCTTTACAAGATATGCACGGGAGACCAAAATAAATACCCAGGGTCCCAGCAAAGGAGGTTTCACTCCAAAATGTTCTCTCGCCGCTATATTCTTAATTTCCTTTAACCGCTGTTGGTATGGTCAGTATTGTGCATTGGTGGAGTATAAGCAAGGGTGCAGATTAGCCTGTGGTCGGAGAAGAGGGCTGGAGAAGAGGGCTGGAGAAGAGGACTGCATGAGGTTCACAACACGACAACTGGACTCTGAATGTTATTCTTAAGTGCCGTCAAGGTTGTGCGGTATTTCAATCGCCAACTGGTTTAAACTCATTATAATCTGCACATTGCTGAGACGCTACTCCATTGAGCTTGACGTGATTCGGAATGAATATTCCTCCCCCTTACATGTGACTGGCGGTTCATTAAATGAAATTTGAATGAGTTTACTTAAAATTAAGAGTCATGTATGCATTCACAGTAATTTACTTAAGATTGCTGTAAAAATAACATTTGCACCAAATGAAATTATTAAACAAAATTATTTCTGTACAGATATAATAAGTAAAAAGATATTACTCTTTAAAAATCAGACAGGTCTAGTTAGCGCTGCGTTGTTACAGTACTAGTCTGGTCAGATGAAAAGAGTTTTACCATAATTTTACCATAGCTACCGTAGATAGCACAATCAGGGTGAGCTTCCATCCTCAGAGGGTTAACTCGTATTTTCCACTGGCTGCAACTCTTGCATGCGTCTGGGATGTTTAATGACTTTGCCATATTAAAATTTATCCACAGGAAATATATCTATCGTGAAGGTGATTTGTGGGTGAACGATTGTTTGTTTGATTTTTGTTCCTTAAAGAAGGACGTGGTATCAAAATTAACGTGGCTTAACCTTTAAAACACTGCAATATTTTTGTAATATTCGCAACATGGGAATTTGCAGCCATCGGTAAATGCCAGTGCGAAACGGTAAAGTAAGAATGTTCCAAAAACATAAAATGAATACTAAAAAGTCAAATAACTTCTACTGCTTCAGTACCGTAACATTATGAAATAATAATATGAATTAGTTATTCAAAATAGCCACCCTTTGCTCTGATTACTGCTTTGCACACTTGCTAAACACCTCTGGGAACTCCTTCAAGACTGTTGGAAAACCATTTCAGGTGACTACCTCTTGAAGCTCATCGAGAGATTGCCAAGAGTGTGCAAGGCAGTAATCAGAGCAAAGGGTGGCTATTTTGAAGAAACTAGAATATAAAACATGTTTTCAGTTATGTCACCTTTTTTTGTTAAGTACATAACTCCACATGTGTTCATTCATAGTTTTGATGCTTTCAGTGAGAATCTACCAATGGTAGATTCAATGGTCATGAAAATAAAGACAACACATTGAATGAGAAGGTGTGTCCAAACTTTTGGCCTGTATTGTATATTCATTAATTGGGGGTCCGGTGCAGTGGTTAGCACTGTTGCCTCACACCTCTGGGACCCGGGTTCGAGTCTCCACCTGGGTCACATGTGTGCGGAGTTTGCATGTTCTCCCCATGTCGTCGTGGGGTTTCCTCCGGGTACTCCGGTTTCCCCCCACAGTCCAAAGACATGCTGAGGCTAATTGGACTTGCTAAATTGCCCGTAGGTGTGCATGTGTGAGTGAATGGTGTGTGAGTGTGCCCTGCGATGGGCTGGCCCCCCATCCTGGGTTGTTCCCTGCCTTGTGCCCATTGCTTCCGGGATAGGCTCCGGACCCCCCGCGACCCAGTAGGATAAGCGGTTTGAAAAATGGATGGATGGATATTCATTCATTTAATTCCATTGTGAAACTCGCAGTACATTCATATAATAAAAAATCATTTCAAAATTAGGGTAAAACAAGAAAGTAATTTAGTGTGTGTTACCCTCTGATGTTCCACCTTTGTGAGATCTTTGCGTTAGTGGCTAATGTACCACAGACCTTTATTTAATGCATAGATATGCTGCTTTGGTAGTTTGAATTTCCATCTGTCTTTACAATATCGGAATAAAAAAAAATACTGGACAAATGAAACCTTCTCCCTTTATTATCCTGTGGGGAAATTAGCCTCAGTTTTATCTTTCTCTCCAAAATTCTTTTTCACATCTGTTTTTTGTCATTTGGCAATCAGTCAGCATCCATAGTTTGACAGAAAAGAGTGGGACATACAGCCAGGCCCTTTCACAGCTTGCTGCATATTTCAGACTCTCCCTACACTCCAGTGCACCGTTTCCCTGTCCTCGCCATTTTTTCTTTTCATTAGCTGTGGGATGTTCGTGAAAGGTGAGGCCTGAATGATGTCACAGTCTGTTGCCGTGATACCAGCAGTCACAATGCACCTTCTAGCAACAAAAGGTCATTGCACACGGGCCCCATTTTGATTTTTCAAGTCGTCATGCACATGGAGGAAATAACACCAGACGGTTCTGACTGGAGGCTATATTAAAGACTATGAAGGTACACATGTATTATGCCCCCCACCCCACATCCCAGTTGATTGGTGGGGGTGGGGAGGGGGGTGGGGGGGGGAGTTCACCTGGCTCGTTCGATACGAAATGGCCGCGTCATTCCAGCATGATCGCTGAGAATCCTATGGGGAGACTCGTGGCACGGAGAAAGGTTGCAGAACTGACAACCTGAAGGGGATGTGCTGTAAATCTCAGCCACGTTCCCACGTTCCTCAGAGTTGCACACTTAAAATGCCCACAGCCTTGTTCCTTTGTGGAGAAAAAGAGGATTCTGGGACGGTGGAGCAGTTACATTAAAGCCTCCATTATCCCTTTATGTTTGTATGACAGGATTAGGGCACTTTAGCTTTATATTCGTTAAAAAGTACATTCAGCTATAAATGATAAATCTTCATTTATATGTGCTGGTTCCTGACTGTCCGTACTGACATAAGTACATCAACCTGATCCTAAAACTTAAGAACTTTAAGCAGGAAATTCACTGAATGGGTTGCTCTCGGATCCGTACCCTTTTTACTGTCTAATAAATTCTTATTGAGTATTAAGAGAACAATTGCTACCTGTTTAAACAGCATGGTCAATTTATGAGGCCTGACCAATTTTCCAAAGTAAACACCTCCCGAAAACTTTACTGTAGCGTTTCCGGGAGGCTCGAAACTTCCACATGTCGGGTGACTTTAACTGTGAGGTAATCACACGGCCTGACAAAGTGCTCAGTATTTCCATTTAACGCGGCCACTTCCCTGCTGGCATTAAGAATAAATGGCGCACTGTGGACGGCACAGCAGACCTACCGGTCGCTCTGAAGCTGTTAAAATCGGGCTCACAGCTACAGCTTTCAGCCAGAGGCTTCGGTTCCGGCTGACGCTGGCTCGGATCCACCGCGTTTAAATTTAACCGTGAAACAGACTGTTAGCTACGGCTCCTGTCGGCTAATGAACGCTGTGCACTGGAGATGCGACCATCAGGCTAGATCAAGAGCCTCTCTCTGTCCTGCCTTTGATGCCTGCGTGTGCTTATAAGATCATACCCACCTAAGAATATTAAAACCACAGAGTGGTTTTCACAGCTGCTAACTAATGTACACATCCATCCATCCATCCATCCATCCACTCATCCATCTTCTAACAACTTTTCCAGTAGAGGGTCACTGGTAACTTAGACATTGCGGTGGATTTCGGTGGAATGTCTTCTATTGACATCAAGGGAGGAATTAAAACAATCAACTTTTCAGACTTTTTTCACCTTCAGGAAGATTTTTTTATTCAACAGGAATTCATTGAGAGACACATCGTGTTTGGAAGTGAACCTACAGTGTGCTGGATGAGTTAGTGTTTCCCCCAATTAATAACTCATGGAGACCCACTTTGGCTTTGTTTGCTAGAGTAAATCTGTTCGGGGAGATCCACATACCCTTTATGTTATGACCCAAGGCCTGCTCTGGGAGGCCTACCATCTTCCCAAGACAGAGTGCGTTTGGAACATGAATATGAAACCATCCTCCATTTTTCCACGACAGAGTCCAAAATCCACGACTCAGCTCTTCCTTAGGGTTTCAACAAGCTCTTCAGCCCCGTGGCTTCAGTGAACATTCGGCTGAATGAGGGCCGACAAAAAATATCCAACAATTCTGTAGACAAGAATATGATACTAAATTAAATTATGTCAGTTGTGGTTTAAAATTAATGCCGCTTAACTTCTTTGGTTGAAAATTCAGACTAACTTAATTCGTGTTTAGAACAGTATTTAGCAATCCCATGCTCAGGGGCCCACAGCCGGTCCACATTTTAGCTTCCTCCAAGCTCCCTGCCAGACAGTCCACATTTTTCCTCCCTACTGGGAGCTGGGATGGAACTAAAATGCTGTGGGTGCCCGAGGACCGGATTGGGAAACACTGGTTTAGAAGAGTCTCTTGAGGCTTGATTAACATTCTCGTTAGCCAATAGCTACTTGTCTCTCAGAAGGTGAATCTTTTGGTCCAGGTGACCTGTAGGTCACTAGCAGATGACACAGAATACTTAGGCTGTAGGGTTGGAAATGCACTCCATGTATGACAGTGTATTCATTGTTCAGGATGGAAGGAAGGGATATGTGTGGATCTGTGGGTTTGGACCCTGTGATTTGAAGGTTGCCAGTTCAAAACCGAGGGTCTGCAGAGTCATTTCACTGTTGGCCCCTTGAGTTGGGCCCTTAAACCCAATCACCCCAGGGACCGTCTGATGCTGCTCTCTCAATTCTACATTACTTTGGATAAAAGCGTTTTCTAAATTTCCGTATGGAAGTGGAGATGCTTTCAGGAAAATGCAGAGAGATATAGTAACAGATCCTTTCTCACATGAGCGACACACAAACAGGCACCAAGTCTTAGGAGCAGTTACTGTCTGATTAGTTATCGTGTGGTTACTTACTGTCTGATTAGTTATCGTGTGGTTACTTACTGTCTGATTGGTTATCGTGTGGTTACTTACTGTCTGATTAGTTATCGTGTGGTTACTTACTGTCTGATTAGTTATCGTGTGGTTACTTACTGTCTGATTAGTTATTGTGTGGTTACTTACTGTCTGATTAGTTATCGTGTGGTTAATTACTGTGTGGTTAGTTACTGTGTGGTTAGTTACTGTGTGGTTACTTAATGTGTGGTTAGTTACTGTGCGGTTAGTTACTGTCTGATTAGTGATCGTGTGGTTACTTACTGTCTGATTAGTTATCGTGTGGTTACTTACTGTGTGGTTAGTTACTGTGTGGTTACTTAATGTGTGGTTAGTTACTGTGCGGTTAGTTACTGTCTGATTAGTTATCGTGTGATTAGTTACTGTGTGGTTAGTTACTGTGTGGTTACTTACTGTGTGGCTACTTACTGTGTGGTTACTGTGTGATTAGTTATCGTGTGGTTAGTTACTGTGTGGTTAGTTACTTTGTGGTTAGTTACTGTGCGGTTAGTTACTGTGTGATTAGTTATCGTGTGGTTAGTTACCGTGTGGTTAGTTACTGTCTGCTTAGTTATCATGTAGTTACTTAATGTGTGGTTGGTTACCGTGTGGTTAGTTACCTTGTGGTTAGTAACCTTGTGGTTAGTTACTGTGTGATTAGTTATCATGTGGATAGTTATTGTGTGGTTAGTTACCGTGTGGGATGCCAGTCCATCACAGTGCACTGGGCAGGGGGACATCCTGGATGGGATGCCAATCCACCACTGAAAATAAATTCCATTGAAGTGAAAACTGACCTTTCATTCTCATCAAAAAAGATGAATTTTGTTAATTATTTATTAATCTGGAAAGATATGCAGGCTCAAAATTGTGTTTGTATACAGAAAACCTACTCAATTCTCATGTTGGAAACTTAAAACTGCAGAGAGGAGATTTTATTTCCAGTTAACAAAAAATAGGTGTATTTCGCCCCAGGCAACATTAAGGCCTTCGGGGTGCAGTGCGGGATTCCTGGTTGATATAATTTTGACCGAAACCCTTGTATTTTCCTGGTAATCAATAAGTTTCTACAGAAGGACATGTCTCACAATGTGTCCTTATGCTCCCAAAGCATTTCGTTGTAGTGGACTGTATTTGTCACCTAGTTAATCTGCATATTGGTCTGAGTGCTTGCTTTTAATTTGCATTCCTCTCCACCAATAAAAAAATAAAAATAAATGCGTAATGAGGCATTTAACATTCTTTCCACCTCTCTGCAAATGTCTTTTCTTCATCTATCTGCAAAATCAGTTTATCGGTGAGCAACATCACATCTGTGACCCGTGATTTGACAACAAAATATATGACGGTTTGGGACGAGGCCACAAATTTTGGGAACTAAGTACCCAACACAGCAGCCATCAGAGGAACGTAAGAACTTAAGCAGAGCAGGAAACAGGGCAAGGTATTCTGAAGGATCACCGAACATAAAACCCAGCTCTCTGAGGTGCCCAACAGTCTATAACAGAGTTGATTTGGATGAGCTACCGTCAAATACACAAGTCCAGGCTTATTGCCTGTCTGTGTTTGGTTCTGTTACTAGAAGTTTAATATAAGCTATGACTGAAATGAATGCATAACGAAGCATCCTGTTTGGGAGTTAGGGGACTCAGTAGCCTGCTGATCACAGGCATCTTGGCCTAACATGCTGAGCTGCACTGCTGCATCGGTGTTTAACCAGCAAGAAAGCTCAGCCGGCATCCATGGAGCAGAAGAGGGTTAAAGGTCTTGTTGATTAATCTGCCAGACATGGGATCTGAACCCATAACCTTCTGGAGACAGGAACATATAACTAACCTGTCGACCTACACACTGCCCCATGTAGCTACATTTATTACACGGCTGAAAACTGGCAATGCACTGGTCCATCATGGTCAGGCTAGCAGATTTGAGTTTTCTGGGGAAAGGTCTGGTAGAGTGATATCCAGCAGGAATGTGTTTTCGCATCCGCTCCCCTTCCTCCGAGCACCGCGTCCTCCTCGCACGTCGCAGTTCTGTGATGGAGAACTCCGCCGTGGCTAGGGGCGCTCATTAAAAGCCGACCCCCGTCCCAAGGAGCCGCCGACTAAGCTCCCTTCCACATGTCGAGCCTCCCCTGTGCCAAGCGAGGCGTTACCACTGGCCCGAGAGCCCCTGAAGCAAACCAGCTGCAGCTCACTCTCTGTGATGTAATGAGCAGCGACATTCGTGAATAAGATCTGGCAACCCGCAACAAGTAGACTAACCTATAAAAATATTACTCACTCCTTCGTTCTCACTCCGTCCAACAATCCATTTTTGGTCTGGTCCCAACATAGATTTTCTTAAACTGAGTGAAATGCCCCCATTTTTAGGTACAGAAAATGCCTTTCTGCTGCATTACAAAAGATACTAAATGTTTACATCACTTTAGAAAAAAATGAAAAATCTACCCTTCATCAGCTATAAACAGGAACCCACACAGAGGCTGTTATGTACTGGGGGACTAGATAGAGAGAGATGAGAATAAGTGAGACAGCAGATTGAACAAACGAGCCCAAACAAACATGTTTTTTAACCTTGACACTCTTGCCAGAGTCTTGCCACAATCACCGCCACTGGTAAGCAGTGTAAGCTACTGGTGATAGAACCAGTGGAACCAGTGCTCTTTGTCTATCACCTGACGAACATCTGATGTTGAAACGGGGCTTTTTTTGCACTGAAACCTCCTCTTTCCTTAATATGTTGCACAAATGTTACGCCCCGAGCTTTGACTAGATTTATGGAAGATGTGAAAATATTAGGTTATGGATGGTCAGAGAGATATAATATAATAACAGTATAGCGTTATTCATTCACACAAGCTTCTGAATATTTTCTGTTTATAATGTAACAGATAATTGCTTGTGGAAGTCACGTGGCAGATTTTGAGATTCTTCATCGTGGCGGATGGTTCTAGCGAACGTGCCTTTTTGTAAGCGTTTACTTCGCTCTCTGTGAAACTCATTTTAAGCTGAGGTGCACCCGGAGGTCAGGCAGACTCTGTCCCGCTCCTTGTGTTACAGCTCGTCGCCCGGATGACGGCTGAACGGCGGTCGTATCCACGGTAAAATGATCTAGAGTTTACCCTTCCGAGGATAGACCGTTTCCAGGATCTCATCCGCAGATCCGGACACATCTGTCGCTCCGGGTCTGGCTCCCGCTCGTCGAAACCAATGAGGTGTAATAGACGCAGGTTGGATACCGCATCCTTGGAAGTCTCTGGACAACATCTGAGATATACGAGACCATAGGTGTGCATCTTGCTCCATTCTCCCCTGTTCCCTTCTGTAAAAAAAAAACAGCTTTTTCATATGACAGGACTAATAAAACAAAAAAATGAACATGTATAAAACACCCCCCATGCTAATACTTTGGATCAGTCTGTAATTATGTTGTTATTAAGCAAACGCGCCAGAGTCTCAAAAAGCCCGTCTGCGGAGCGTAATTTTCAAAGGCATAATTATCGTTGGCAGATCAAATGGCTGCAGTAATAGACCCCCCCCAGAGTCACAAACACAAGGGGTCATTAGACTATGCGCTGTATGAATCGTGGGGGACATGAATGATGCTATAATTATATTCACATCCCAGCAATTAATTGGCAGTCTAGAAATGCACGTTCTGCAGATAGAGAACTTCATGGCGAGACCGCAGGGCTGCGAGAAATCGCCACCAGTGGAAGTCGATGCTTGTGGGAAGGATCTCATTATGTGGGAAATGTCGGACGTCCTTTCTGGAGAAAATTCAGTGTTGTTTGGAAGGTCCATATTCGGCCAGTGGGCTGAATGTTGTAAGCACTGAAGCAGGAAATCACATTATGTTGTATGAAATGTTTGGTATTGAACTGCCAAACCTAAAAGGCTGATAAAGTCCCTGTGGAAACTCCAGGGGGAAGCTCAGCGTGCGTGGTGGCGAAGAGCAGCGGGTCTTCTTTCTGCTGATGAGCTGCTCAGCAGGAACAAGCCCATCCATGTCAATGGAGAAAGGAAAAGTGGCGAGATAAATTTACCCCCTGACTGTGACACACACACGTACAGAGCACCCTGCAATGTTAGGGTCACCAAGTAGCTGATTTTTGGACAGGCAGTGGGTCGGACAGCCGCCTGTCAAAATGACAGATTGGCACACTGAGTGGGGTCTCCCCACCTTATTATACCTCTGCATTCCTTATTCCGGGCCGGGGCCATGTTGAAGAGCCGATAAGCTTGGCCAAACGTGCGCCTGTGTGACTGTGATTAAAACGCATTCAGGTGGAATATGATTTTACCGACACATGGAGGCTTCATCAGGGACCAGGGGCCCCAGCGTCAGGCAGCAGCGTTGCTATGAAAATAAACAAGAGCTGAAGTTTCAGCAGCTCTCGGTTTAAATCAGAAAAATAAAAACAGATTCAGTCGCATCTCAGGGGAGAGAAATAAATCAGTTTTACGTTAGCTAAGGCTGTGAGGCTGGATGTGGTTCACGTTCTTTTCCAAAAGATTAACAGGGTAGTTAAAATAGCACAGCTATATCTTACTGCGGTATAATACCCCAACAGGTCATATTTAACTGGTGAGGAAACTGGTTGCCCAGTAAAGTATCTCTGATATGGCCCTTATATTTTTACCCTTTTCTGTTAACATTCTTTATAGTTGAGCATGTGATGGGATTGAAAATAGGTTGCGATCACATATCGTACCACCTGCCCAGTCATCTTCCATCTGCTCGTCTTGAGCAGGGCCTAAAACCCACCCAAGGCAGCATAAGGCTGGGATACACCCTGTAAATTTGTCTTTTCAAATAAAGAGATCCGTCTGAATGAGATGAAATGGGCCAAAATGTCAATGGAAGATCAACCTACAGTTAGTGGGAATAGTATCACCAAATCCCAGAGGTGGAGATTTTAGGTCCAGAGAGTACAAATCCGGACTCCGAAGAGATCCGAAGATTTTGTTTCACCAACCAGTTGACTGTGACTCTTTATACTCAACTGGTTGGTTCAAACAAAATCTTGGTCCAGATTTGTACTCTCTGGACCCGAAATCTCCACCTCTGCCAAATCCATTCTTAATGTGAAGAGTAACAGCAAACCTACCTTCCCATGTATCTCAGAATTTACCATGGCTTAATATTTTGGTTGGAACACTTTTGATTGTCATAGCATGTCCTTGTCTCCCTGGGGAATCAAACCACCTATGAAGGGTACAATTATTAGAGCATGGTGTAAAATTCCATTCACTAAAATCTGTGTACAGTTTGGTCCTCCTTTGGTCTGTATTAGTAATTTTTTATACCTTGCATATTCAGGTCTTTGACTCTAGAGCAAAGATTTGAATAGCGATAACCAGGCTAGTTAACAAATTACCTAGAAGGTAAACGGGTGTGATGCATCAGAGATGTGGTCTACAGTTCTGTAGGACGGAGATGAATTTTATGCCATGGACTGAGAGGAAGTGTAGACTTCCCGTAGGCTGAGAGGAAGCGTAGATGTCCCATAGATCGACAGGGAGTGTAAATGCCCCATAGATCGACAGGGATTGTAGATGCCCCATAGATCGACAGGGATTGTAGATGTCCCATAGATCGACGGGGAGTGTAGATGTCCCATAGATCGACAGGGAGTGTAGATGTCCCATAGGTTGACAGGGATTGTAGATGTCCCATAGATCGACAGGGAGTGTAGATGTCCCATAGATCGACAGGGATTGTGGATGTCCCATAGATCGACAGGGAGTGTAGATGTTCCATAGATCGACGGGGAGTGTAGATGTCCCATAGATTGGCAGGGAGTGTAGATGTCCCATAGATCGGCAGGGAGTGTAGATGTCCCATACATCGGCAGGGAGTGTAGATGTCCCATAGATCGGCAGGGAGTGTAGATGCCCCATAGATCGACAGGGATTGTAGATGCCCCATAGATCGACAGGGATTGTAGATGTCCCATAGATCGACGGGGAGTGTAGATGTCCCATAGATCGACGGGGATTGTAGATGTCCCATAGATCGACGGGGAGTGTAGATGTCCCATAGATCGACGGGGATTGTAGATGCCCCATAGATCGACAGGGAGTGTAGATGTTCCATAGATCGACGGGGAGTGTAGATGTCCCATAGATTGGCAGGGAGTGTAGATGTCCCATAGATCGGCAGGGAGTGTAGATGTCCCATACATCGGCAGGGAGTGTAGATGTCCCATAGATCGGCAGGGAGTGTAGATGCCCCATAGATCGACAGGGATTGTAGATGCCCCATAGATCGACAGGGATTGTAGATGTCCCATAGATCGACGGGGAGTGTAGATGTCCCATAGATCGACAGGGATTGTAGATGTCCCATAGATCGACGGGGAGTGTAGATGTCCCATAGATCGACGGGGATTGTAGATGCCCCATAGATCGACAGGGATTGTAGATGCCCCATAGATCGACAGGGATTGTAGATGTCCCATAGATCGACGGGGAGTGTAGATGTCCCATATATTGACAGGGATTGTAGATGTCCCATAGATCGACAGAGATTGTAGATGTCCCATAGATCGACGGGGATTGTAGATGTCCCATAGATCGACGGGGAGTGTAGATGTCCCATAGATTGACAGGGATTGTAGATGTCCCATAGATCGACAGGGAGTGTAGATGTCCCATATATCGACAGGGAGTGTAGATGTCCCATAGATCGACAGGGAGTGTAGATGCTCCATAGATCGACAGGGAGTGTAGATGTCCCATATATCGACAGGGAGTGTAGATGCCCCATAGATCGACAGGGAGTGTAGATGTCCCATAGATCGACAGGGATTGTGGATGTCCCATAGATCGACAGGGATTGTAGATGTCCCATAGATCGACAGGGAGTGTAGATGTCCCATATATCGACAGGGAGTGTAGATGTCCCATATATCGACAGGGAGTGTAGATGTCCCATAGATCGACAGGGAGTGTAGATGTCCTCTTACAAGTTTGGACACCTTCTGTGAATTCAGCAACAGGCAAAACTGTCCGACACTAAGGGTGCTTTTCCATTACACCAGGTGCCATAGTCTTGGTACTTCGGGTACCAAAGTACCAAAAGTACCAAATGTACGGTACTTCAATGTGTTTGTCTTCTACATCAGTAAAAACAGGTACCTCTGAATGACATCACAGCACGAGGTGGGGTATTTTGTACTGAATTTGAAAAATGGCTGTCGTATATTATAGGGCTTGATATTAATACCAAAATCACATTGTTATGCACATGCAGTTGTCACATTGCTAGTGCACTAGATTAAGATAAGGGTTCGGGTTTTCCTTACTTTGAATTCTACATACAGACAATACTGCGCAGGGAGTTTAAGTTTTGCTAAAACATTTTGACTCTGTCATGGGAAAAAAACCTTAGCTAGCTTTACGATTTTAAATGTTATTCGTAATGTCTAATATATGTTTAAAAATCAGTTTGAACTATAATAGTTTACCTCCACTGCTTTTGCATGAGCATTGCATGCATTGCCCGAGACAATCATAATTATTTTCATCCTTGCTCTTTAAAGCACTCCTAGGCAGGTTTGTGAGAAACGGATGAACTTTGAATACCCAAATATTTATTACAACAAAATCACATCGGCAGGGCAGCACGCTATATGCGTGGTGTCCTAGTATATTAAACGAAATTCTTTTTAATTTTCTTGCCATGCAATCCTGATGTTTTTGTTCTATCTGTTCTTCCGACCAAATTGCAATATTTATTTCCGCTTTGTTTATCGTTGTTTTCCGATCACTGTTTTAAAGGTAACGTTTGTACTTGTGTTTCTGCAGGAGGCCATTTGCATAACTGATCGAAAAAAGAAACGCTTTTCAAGTCCCACCCTGAAGTACCGAACTACCAAAGAAGTACCCCAGTTTGTTTGGCAGTTTTGATACTGGAACTTCTGGTACTGGTACTTGACCAGAAGTCAATGGAAAAAACGAAAGTACCAAAAGTGTGGAAAAGCACCCTAAAAATTGCATGCTGTCCTGTTAAATGGCTGGTGCAGAGTTGCTGTCTGTTCACTGGGAAGACAGACCACGGCAGACCCCATGAGTGTGATCGCTTGTGTCAACTGGAGGCAAACAAGACATGCCACACTGGCGCCAGTGACCTGTTGGGTGGTGGATTATGAATTTCCAAGCCTCGGCTTCTGCTTCGTTTTCACTGACGCCGCGACTTATTAGGATGGCAAATATTTAGATTAGTTTATCCCAGACTTCACATTCCACCATCGGGAAAAGAAGGGAAATGAGACCCATAATGCACTTTCATGGACCTAGATCCCTCACCGAGAATTAATAGCAACCCTAAAACATATCTGGTCCTTGTGGACATACTTATCAGTAAATCAGCAGTGCTGAGTGCTAGTCTAAAGCTCTGCTTTTAAGCACAACTTCATAACTATTTACGAGCGCATCTTTGGAGACAGAGGACGTCGCCATACATTTTTAAGTTGTTCCCTCGCCGTTCGTGGTAATTCGGGTTAATTGCCAACCGATGTTCAAAGTGTTTTCGTGTTAAGTGACTTGCTAGTGAAAAACCAAAGCTTTTGTTAGTCAGAGTGAAGCGTGAATATCGCTAAGGCTTCGATGACACGGTGTTCAGGACACAAAGCTGGAGATAGTCTTTTCTTGTCAGGCTGCTTGTGGGGTGAACCGAGAGTGACAGGGAGAATTACTCCGAGTGACGGAAGAGAGGCGTTTGTTCAATGGAACTAGGACCTCCCCCCAACGGGGTCTAATTGACTGAGAAGAGCCCCAGCACATTATGTCAGGGTATGATGTGTGTCTGATTTTGGGTAATGACCCACAATGCACCAGTGCCAACTCTATAGACACCCAGTCGAACCCCATGTAAGAAAGTCTGTCCCTTCCACAGACTTTCTTGCTGTCAATAAGATCGTAGGAGAGAGTTTCATATTGGGAAGGAACACAATTTAATAATATAAACATAAAGATCTGTTTATTGGGGAGGGCAAATGAAGCCAAATTATATATTAATGTTTCTCTCGTGGTGTCAGCAATCTGACTGCTGCAGGAAAAAGTGACACTTCAGCCGCAGTCTGGGGGGGCCAGATGCGTGTTGTCAGCCCCCCCTCCACGGCTGGCCCTTCAGCTGTTCTCTCTGGACAACGATGGCTTGTTAATTGTTTTTTTTGTTTTTTTTTTTTTTACTGTGGGATTTTAAAAAAATTTAAAATTTTAAACGTCCAATAAAAACAAAGACAGCTGGAAGAAGGACGTTCCGGTCGCTTTGGGGACGAGGCCTGGGACGTGGAATCCCAGGAGCTCCTCTCAGGCCATGAGTAAACGGCCCAAGCATCCGGGGAAACTCGTGCTGGAACTGTGGGGCCGTTGTTCGGCTTGGCCATGACGGATATCCTGCATTTCCAGGCCTTGGTGGCCGTTTCTGGGCAGTTCATAGTTCTGTAATGATATAACCATGATGACTCTCTACACCTTGGACATTGGATTCCGTAAACTGAGGCTTCAGCCAGCACAGCCATGTGACATCATTCCAGCAGAAGGGACCCTGACTGCTTAATTATTCTCATTTTATTTTGATGCAATAAAACCCGATGAAGCTAAATGTACCGTAGTTTGGACAGAATCATACACAGAGCAGCTTTTATAAACAGAGAATGAGGTGGTTCGACTGGTTGGGTCTGAGACTGTAAAGACATTACGTGTAGAGCAGGTGAGCTAGATAACCAGTAGCCTTGTAGCGAGTTAACTATGTTAACTACAGGCAATTCAATAGACGTAGAAAACTTGTGTATTTCATTTTTTTGAAGGGCACCAAACTCTCATGCTTAGTATTGCAGAACATTAATACTCTTATGATGTTCTAAACAATGCCTACAATGCCTAGATTTATATGTACTTATAAACTTTACTAAAAGTTATGGGTCAGTGTTTTATTGGGGCCATTCACAGCTTATTTTTTAATTTAATCAAAAGTATTTCATTTTCAGTAACAATATACTTCTGCTCACTTGTAGTTCAAATAGCATGAAGAGAAAGGTATATGTGGAAGGTGTGTATCTCTGGACGAGTGTATATTAAATATATCTCACTAGACTGTTTTTGGATGAAGTCCTTTCTGCTTTTCAATTCAGTGCAATTTAACCCCAGTGTCACCCCAAGGTGCTGCACAGTGGTGCGCAGTAGAACATTACAGGATTATTTATACAGAATAACACAAAAATAGGGCAAAGAAAGAAAGAAAGAAAGAAAGATGATAATGGAGGAGAAGAACCTAAAATCCCCAAGTAGGGAGAAAAAAACCTCTGGGGCTCCAAGGTCAACTGGCTGCTCACCCCCCGCCCCCCCTGGGCAGACTAACATTATAAAAAATATAAACTCTCTGCCTCCTACATACGCGGTGCAGCTTGGATGAAATGCTGGAATTAACATGTAATCCCTGTTACTTGCATTCACAGAAATCACCACGACTACAGGGCACCGCCGTGCTTTTCCCCGCCTGACATTCAGCCTGGATTTGCTCAGGCGGTTCCGGCCCGCTTTCCGCACCACTCCTCTCCCTTTTAGGACGACATCCTCCTCCCATCTTCTCAGCAGCTGAGCGCTGAGTAGGTGCCGCTCTCCCGGGCCTGAGTGCGTCTCTCTGATCTGCGGACCCCTCGACGCGTCCCGCTAATGGAAGGCAGACAAAAACACTCGCTCCGCACGATTGCGTCTGTTTGCTGAGCTAAGTGGCTGGGAGCGCAGGGAGGACGGGACACGTTTCAGGGCTCGGCCGATGAAGGAGGACACAGGCGGTCCTACAGCAGCGCTGCAATTCGGCCGTAAAAGCTGGTGGATAGCCCTAAAAACATGGATGGGCCAAAATTCCTAACAAATTAAGGAATGATTCATATACCTTTCATCCATATTTTATACACCTGTAAATGCAATGAATTTCATATTAATGTATGTAAGTTACATAACGGTTTCTAGGCAATATAAAGACACCAACCCCTCTAACTGCATTGTTATTAGAAGGTATGAGATGTTTTTGAGAGATGTGCCACATCGTTCCTGGGATTCAGAAGACAGCATTTGACATCATAACGTGACTGAGATCAATATTGCGTTAGCAGCCTGAAGACCACTGATTGGTGAACATGCAGACAGCTCATACAGGTCACCCCATTGGACACTGGAAAAGACTGCCGACCAATGGAAGTCAAAGATGCAGTACATCGACAATGCTGCCACTGTGAGTAACGTGAACAAAATTCTAAGCTTCTGGAGAAAGACTAATAAGACCTTGGAAATTAAGTCGGTAAAGATGTTCAAGAAATCCAAACCATATCCACAGCACCTGGCGTGAGTAGCTTAGACTGATATTAAAGTAATCTGCTTGTAGAGCTGGATTTGAGACGCTTGGAAATTCTGTCACTTGAGCCTTGGCGGTAGGAGTATGTGGCGTGACTTGTGAACTGGAAGTAATTTTTCCCTGGGTCATGGCAGAAACATGGAGGGTGGATGGGTGGGGGTGGTTCACTTCAGGTAAAGATGCACAAGCCTGTAAGCGTGACTCTGCATGCGAGTAATAAAAAGCTTGATAAAAGCACATTGACAGTGTTCACATGTAAGCCAGACATTTACTAAGCTAGTGACTTTAAATGACTTTTAAAGACACCAGATAAGTACAGTTTGGTCACAGCACTGCACGGGCTGGTTGCATCTCACTCCTAGCTTGTGGGTGTTTTGACTCAGCGTCGACATTTAAAATTTAACACTGACTCAGAGTTAACATGAAAGAGTTAACACTGACTCAGAGTCAACTCCAAAATGACTTTCATTCTCAGCCTTCCTGTCCACGCATTTTCTGCCATGAATCTGCTTTCGACAGTTTAAAAATTCAGAGAACTTTTGTAAAACAGGCCGTTTTGTCCTTCTCTCATTCTCGTCTTCTACCACATCTGTCTTGCAAACAGCAGTTGGCGGGAGACAATGGCCGCATGCCTACATGTCAATCTGAGCATGCCCTGTTCTCTGACCCCTGACCCCTGACCTTTCCCGGCCCTCATTTGTCAGGCCACACACCATCTGGGCGTGAAGTGCTCCGCAGAAGAGAGACCTGCGCCCATCCATCTTCAGCATGATTACTGACGCGTCCCATCCATTTCCCCTCCCCCATCCACCCCCACGCCTCAGACTTCCTGTATAGGATCCTGGAATCCGCAGAGGTTTCCTGGGAACCAAACCTTCACCTTTAAACCAGATCTAAATAGGAAAACACCATACACAGTCAAATATACCACATAGAGTGCTAACAAAAAACAGATTCATACAACCCAAAACCAAACAACAGCTTACCCATCTATTCATCTTCCAACTGCTTCCAATCTAGTACCGGTATAGAACTAGAACTTATCTAGGTTATGGGAAAACAATACTTTAATAATGACAGAAAATATGATAAGGCATAAGATACGCCTATGATAAGACTGGAATTCTAAATCTAATTGCAGTTTAAAGGCATATGAAAGGTCAGGGTGCGCAGTGTGACCGTTTATATTTTAACAAGAGGCATTTCTACTGTGTACAATCAATGTCACAGCAGCTTAGGAGACAAAAAGGCACATGCCATCCTCCTCGAAAGGAGACAGACACAAACATCTCTTCATCTGGTCGTAACGTTTAGTCTACGCGACGAGCCAGCGGGTCTCCAGGGAAACCACTCCTCGCACCACCCGGGTGAACACAGCACACGACGGTGTCGTGCCGCGGTCAGGCGACGGGGAGGCCAGCACATGCAAGTCACCGGGGGACCTTCTCACTCGTGCGAGATAAACACCAATAGAATTCATTTCGGGGGTTGCAACAAATGCAGGCTGCATATGGAAAACAAGGTCCGACAAACAGAATCAGCATACATAGGTAGGGAAAAACGGGGGGGGGGTTCCACGACCACCTTTAGGCTACCCTCTCAGGAATGCGACAACAAAACCCTGAGACACGCAATCAAAAATCCAGATCTGCGGCTCTACTTCTCTATGCACCTGAACAAAGAGTATCTAAACAAAGCAAGATAATTAAACAAAAGCAGGAGTATGAATGGATGACCGAATCCTGTGGGACCCTGATGACACTTTGCAAAATAACATCCTGAAATATGTACACAACCATATTTTTCCCCATATCGCCTTCCTTTGTAGGTCTACCACAAATGGCACGGATATGTTCCCGCTACTCAAAAATCCATCCATCCATCTCCTGACCACTTATACAACACATGGCCGCAGTGAACCTGGTCGCCATCCCAGGACACCGAAGGCGAGGTGGAGGACACCTTAAACAGGATGCCAGTCCCTGCAAGATGGATGGATGGTTGTTAAATGAATTTATGCTATGTAGATTATTATTCCATTTCAGCAGATGCTTTTTCCATAGAAACTTGTGTGTGTTTACACAGGCGGGGGTGATTTACTGCAATAATTTGGATTAATAGCTTAAATAAATATACAAAATAGGCACTGTTTCTTCACAAGAGCGACAGCTGACCCACAGATACAGGATACCTGCTGCCCTAATCATGGAAACATCAAATAGAAAGTTGCATCCATGCAGGAAATATATTTGAGGTGCAGAGGTTTGAGGAATAAGGTCAGCAGGGGGCATAGCGGTTAAGCGGACCAGAGGACGAGAGCCTGCAGCTTCTACTTGATGTTGCGGAGAGGTTACCTGCAATAAAACACGGTGTGTGCAAAACGTATCACCAAATGCAATCTGCATGCGTCCAGCGAAACCGCTCTCCTTGACGCAGAAAAGACCATTTACAGCTCTGTTTGTCTCTAACACTGTTTACACACAGACAGGCTTTTCCCTCCCAGAATCCTCTGCTTCAGTCTCTGCAGATGAACTCCTTGGATTCCGCCCAGTCGCCGGTTTTGATTTGTGCTGGGATTTTCACCGAGCACAGGGCTGTGTAAAAACGTCTGATTTACAAACCTTCTGCGTGAAGTGTGATTAAGACAAGTGTTCTAATAACACGTCCGTTTCCATCCACATCCTCCCTGAGGGCAAACCACAAGCACCCCCCTCCCCCCCAAGCACACCACTACCCGTTCTCCTGCTCTCAGGGCCCCTGGGTAATTCCACGCATACCTGGGGGGGCCGCCGGTCACAGCGAGCGCCGTGCATCTCGGCTGCCGTGTCTTGACGGATTGCTTCTGCGGTTTAACGAAAGGCTAAGCAGACATTTCTTACAGGAAGCCTCCTCTCTCCAATGCAAACAGCCAACAGTGTCGCCTTTGGCTCCCAGCCCCTGATCCTCACGATGATGCTTCCAAAAAGACTTAATTTATTTTGTAATTACCATCTCACTGTGTTTCCACAGAATACTTCATACACGCGAACTATTCCCATACAATTTATCTATTTGCAGTACATATATCCTCGCTGACTGTAAAAACCCAAAAGACTTTAGGAATGGAGCCCATGTCTAATACAATATAATGATGGAGCCGTTTTTAATTCGAAATAGATCCCAGTCAGATTAATTTATTCAAAAGGGAAAAAAAATTAAGTCCTTGTCCTGGACCCTATCTCAGGACGCACAGGACATGCGAGAGGGGACACCCCAAATATGGTGCCAGTCCATCACAGGGCAGAAGTACACTGTCTTAGCTGTTAATTACCTGTTTTAAGTAATTATTTGGATGGGCAGTCATCTCAGCCATTGTTGCGGCTACCAGTGAAGCAGCAATTAAAGTATTTGCCCTAAATCCTGAGCGACCCTGGGACCCCCCGGTCTGGGTTCACTGGTGTCTCTAGACTGCCCCCTAGTGAGTCGCTACAGATGACATGAAGCCCCCCAGAGAAAAGGTGATCAGGTGGGACAGAATGAGCGCGTACCAGGGAGTTAATATTTGTTTACAGTAGGGGTGTCAAACTCCAGTCCTGGGGGGCTGGAGCCCTGTGTAACTTAGTTCTTTCCCTGTTCCACCACAAATGATTCAGCTCAGGAGCTGTGTGGTAATTAGCACAAGGAGGTGAATCATGTAAAATGAGGGGAAACCCAAAAATGTGCTCTGGCCCCCAAGGACTGGAGTTTGACACCCCTCACGGATATTAATCAGTTTTCCCGAACCACCCAGCAACACGAAAATTAACTACGTGTGACTCGTCCTAAAGTGCTCGCTGCAGCATAGTAAACCATCTCCTGAGCAACACTTAAAACGCCGTGGTGCATAACTGATACAGATAGAAAAAAAGAAGTATACGTATTTTATTAGAGGCTCTGAGTTCATGGCATTGTTATGGTTTATCAGAACTTTAAGCATGAGCTGATTTTCTCCTAAAATTTCAGTTTCTTCAGTTAGGCAAACATTTAAGTCGTTAGGAATTAAAATATAATTCCTACATCTTTTGAAATGGACGGTGCGTGTAATTCATTTCTGTATCGTCTTTTTTTTCTACCGAATGATAGGCGGACTCATTCACATGCAGCACGTTGCTGCACCCACGCTTTGAGCCGAGAAACTGTGAGCTGAACAAATAAAATCAATTTAAATTAAATTAAGCGCGTGTCATTTTCGCCTAATATTAGAACCCACCCGAAAGGGATACAGACAAACACCTGGTGCAAACGGACCTGTTGAATCTATTTAAATTACAGGTTATTGAGTGTGCAGCATTGTGGAAAACCCTGCATGGCAGGATTATGTTAATGCATGCATGAAAAACAGCGATTCTAAAACAAAGTGCGGATTATATTTTCACATGTGAGACGGAGCGCACCTGTTTTAACACTTTGTGGATCCTGCTGTTTATTGTCGGGGTAAGATATAGCGCCCCAATGCGGTACCTTGTCCTGTCATTTCAAGCCTGGGCGCTTCATTAACTTATTCTTATCGAAAACACACACACGGATCGGATTTCACGTTGATAAAAATTTACGTTTTACACAACATCAAAAATAAAATACATAATTATAATTCTACGTAGTTACTGTAGATTTGTACAGTAACATTCAAAGGTTTGGACATGCCAAGCCACCTACAAAGGAGAGAGATGGTGTTGCATCACATGACTTGGCCACCTGACTTAAACCCAGTAGAAATGGTTTTGGATGAGTTTGACCAGAGAGTGAAGGAAAAGTGGCCAATGAGAGCTCAGCATTTATGTGGGACCTCCTCCAGGACAGCTGGAGAAGCATCTCAGGAGGCTGCCTCATGGAACTGGCATAGAGAAGACAGTAGGGTCAGCCAGTCCCTGGGGTAATTGGGGTTAAGGGCCTTGCTCAGGGACGCAGTGGTGGGATCACCCTGCAGACCACGGGATTGAACTGGCAACCTTCTGAGTCCCAACCCACAGAGCTGCCCTCCAACAAATAATTTATTTTTTGTTTAATCTTTTTTTGTCAGTGCATAATTCTATATATATATATATATATATATATATATATATATATATATATATATATATATATATATATATATATATATATATATAATTTTATAATTTTGTTGTCCTTATAGTTATTCGAAAATGCAGAGAATGGTATAAATGAACCTTTCTATGTGTAGATGTGTTCAAACTTTTGACTGGTACTGTATATATGAAATTGAACATTCATCCTGTTTGGAGAAAATGTTAAACCTTCTAAATTCTATGACAATTGGAGAAAACACCAAAAAACTACATTGTAAATGCAAGTATTGGAATAGCTCCAAAACTTTCACATTTAAAAAGTGTAGCTACCCTGACTTGCCTCTCAGTAATAAATTATGCAACTATATAAATAAGCAATACATCTGAAATACACATATTGTCAAGGCCTGCCTTGGCCATCCTCCAGTATGACCACCAGGGGTCACTGCTGGTCCTCAGGAGTCCTCCTGATTCTCCCCCCAGGTGTATCTCTCTCGTTGTCCCCAACCCTACTGTGCTAACCACCCACACCTTCATTGTGTAAACCCCTTGTTAATCCTGTATGTTAGTGCTTCCCAGTACTGTATTCCTTACTCTGGTCATTGATGTCACTCCTCTTGTTTGCTTGTGCCCTTCCTCATACTAACCTTCTCATTTTGATCCCTCCCGGTCTTGTTTGTTTCCCTGCTGCATATTTGTTCAATTAAACTCCTTTTGTTCCTCTTATGGCTGCCCCCGAGTCTTTCAGTTTTTGTATCATGACGTATATCACTTTAGATCGTATTTTTTGAATTGATTTTATTAGTTGAACAGTAGACAAATAAACACATATGCAGACATTTTCACAGAAGGTTAAACCACTAACAATAAGTCAAAATCATATTTACATCATTTAAATGAGGGGTGTCAAACTGCAGTCCTGGGGGGCCGGAGCCCTGTGTGGCTTTAGTTCTTTCCCCGTTCCGCCATAAATGATTCAGCTCAAGAGCGACGTGGAAATTAGCACAAGGAGGTGAATCAGGTGTTAAATGAGGGGAAACCCAAAGATGCACAGAGCTCCGGCCCCCCAGGACTGGAGTTTGACACCCCTCATTTAAATCACATGCGCACATAGATGAGAGGTAATAGAGCTGCGTCCATCATTTTAAACAGAACTAGACATCAAAAATAGGGGTTTTGATGGGAGATCAAATTAAAAAGGGGAGAAAATGAAGGAGGTGTTGCACTCACAGGTAGATTTAAACAGAGATAACAGGTTGGCATGTTTGCACAAAACCGTCCAGTGCATCTGTAGTAGCAATTGATCTCTACCGACACCAAACATCTGAATCAATTCTTTAAAACTAAGGAGGGTGTCCTTATCAAAAATGTGATGGAGCTGAGAGATTGCTTTTTGTTTCTAGGATTGAGATTATTGACCAGGAAGTCTGGGTTTGACCAGATTGGGGTGTCATATCAAAGTTTGTCATTGTATTCATCTTCCACCAGCCTGTCAGAGTTGTTGAGATAACTGGAGTTTTATATCAAGGGTGGTTTTTGAGGACTTTGCTTTTAAGAAAGGCAAGCCTCTAATGTCAATCTCTCCGTATCATGATTGTTCCATTTCAAGCCATGGTTCCGATATTGATTTTTGTGAATCCATTTTATAATGTACTGCAGTTGATGTACTAGATAGCAGCATTGAAAACGTGGCACCTCTAAACCTCCATGAGGTTTATCTTTGTGTTAAGTGGTTAATTTTACCTGAGGATTACCCATCCATCCATTTTCTATAACCAACTGTTCTATTCAGGGTTGTGGGGGGGTGGGGGGTCCGGAGCCTATCCCATAGTCTACGGGCACAAATCAGGGAACAACCCAGGATGGGGCACAAGACAGGGAACAACCCAGGATGGGGCGATAACCCATCTCAGGGCACACCCGGGGGAGGTTTATTTTTCTAATAAAATGTTGATATTATTAAGTAGAGTGTGGAGAACCAGACCAGTCTGTGGTGGGTTCAACAGGAGACACAGAAAATAATTATTTAATCTTGGGTAAAATATTAATTTTTGCTGTGGTAATTCATGCCATGAGGGAAAGAGGGAGTCATTCCAACGTTTCAGATTCTCTTCTATTGTTCTTAGATTAGCTTTAGATTGTGTTGAACCGCAGCGTTGATGCGATCTCCGCGGCAATACAGCGGCTCTCCAGTCCCCTTTAAAAGTACAAAACCCACGAGCCAGCGTGTTTAAATTGGCCTCCACAGCATCGTGTGGTTTCCAGCAGACCGATGATGTCCCACAGCAGCTCGGACGTGTGTAGCCAGTCCGCAGTCTGTTTCCAGCCTTGAACATGACCAGTTTGGTGGTTTTTGTAGTCGGAGTAACCATGTGTCGAGGCGGCACTTTTTCTGATGCTGGGGGACAGCGGCCTCTAAGGCTGGCTTTAGCTGGAGGCTTCAGCATTTGAGCATCTCTTGTTTTGACTACACGACAGTTTCAAAGCTGTTTGTAGCCAAATAACTCGATCGGTCTTAAATGCGTATTAATATTTGTAATTGATGATAGTTATTGTCACATAGCGCCCCCTAGTGCCTGAATAATATCCCTAGATCATATGCAACACGTGGCCTAAAAACGGATAATTAATATTTGGGCTACCGTATAGAGTAGCCTATATCAAATGAATAATCGATATTCTGGTTCACCAGAAATGTAAGCCAACGTTTTGAACTTAAGGAAAAAAAAGTAATTCAGAAGAAAAAAAAGGAAAATTATATTTTACATCACAACTGTTTAACAGTAGTAATTTTAGGCAATGAAATATATAATACGGGATTATCGTGTAAATATTCTACACATCTGGTTTCGATTAACAAAATATTCCAATATGGACGATTTCTATAATTTGTAAGAATTGTTAATATTCTATTCCCACTAACAAAACCAATGGAAATGTACTTGGTATTTATATATTTGCCAAATTAAATGTCATTTTGACACATGTATTAAAGAAAACGAAATTGGCGTAAATGTCTATATTTTGATTTGGGAGCATCACCGAAAACACCTGTGAATCCAGACTTTTTTTTATTTTTATTTTTTTTAAAGTTCTCTGATGTTCTTATGGGAGGAAGACCATCAAGAAAACCACAAGTTTACATCAACATCTCCGCATAAGTACATTACAAAGAAAATGAACGCGCTTGGAGGTACGCGAACAGAACGGGGCGCTTTGTGTACGCGCACCTGCGCCGTCCCTCTCAATGAAGGTTAATCTGCAGGTTAATACAATGATAGAGCTCTTTATTCGTGGACAGCTGCTGGTGATATGCTAACGAAAACATTCACACGTGCAACTCATTTACGGCCTGACCTAACAAAGGAAGCCTTTAATGAAAGGCCCCTAATTGTATATGTGGTACATATTGCAGTAATAGAGGCACGCATCGAAGCCTGGGCCCTTTTGTTGGACGAGCTGCATCGATAAATCATCGGCGAAAGTGTCTCCCTTTAATTAAATCCAGATTACAGGGGCTAAATTGTGGACTGGCAGCGCATGCGGCTTGTTTGGCAAATGCGCGTCCAATTTGGTCGGGTATGTTTATGGAAAACTGCCGTCCCATTTTACAGAAATAGGCACATGTAATAAAAACCGTAAACAAATCAAGAGCGTGGCTCTTTCCCAAAGTTGTGATCTTTTAGTATAAAATTAGAGAAGTGGCTCTCTGTGATCGACTTTCCATTACATCTTTATAGCCTCTTCTAACAGACGAATTTATTTTACAGATTAATATTTTTAAAACTCCCTTTAGGCTGAGTGGTTGCCTGAACGCGAAGTAACAAAAGCTGTAAAAATTTCCACCTGAAAAAACAGAACCGAAGTTTTATTACGTAAATACAGGCCAAAAAAAAAATCTGAATTGGCGAATAATTTAAAAACTATAAATAAATAAGCTCTGCTGGAAGAAAGAAGGTAGGCCTAATTCAACCAAATTAAATTATAGTCTTGGAGTTTATCTGAGGAATTTGTGTACATTTATTTTTCTTAGTAACGAGTGGTGTGTTTGTAGGCTGTGATTTCAGAATTATCCATTTTTAATATGCCTATTTTATATACATTTTTAATTTGTGTGGACAGATTTTAAAACCGTTTATCTGGTTTGTCTTTGTCATGTGAAGATACACCAAAGGATCCGTTTCATTTCGTGACCTGTGACGTCTATGGGCAAACCGTGGTGTCATCCTGCAGTTTATATCTCACGTAGCCAACAAATATTCATCAAGGGCTTGTTTGGAAATGTGAACAATTTGTAAGTGTGTGTGTGTGTGCATGTGGAGGGACGGGGGTTATGTATTTATTGCATTGTAGGGACCAAAATATTCCCACGATGTGATTAAAAACATGTTATTTTGACGTTGTCGGCTACGTTTTCTTCAGTCCCCACAAGGGGAAACCCAATTTTATAAAGACCTGTGACTACGATCAAAAAATCAAATAGAAACAAACTAAAAATGTCGAGGTTTTGTATTTTGTTTGGTTACCTATGTTTCAGGTTAGGGTTGGGTAGGGGTTAAAGTCGTCATGGTGGGATTAGGGTTTTGCCCATAGAAATGAATGGACGGTTCTCACAAAGATATGAATATAAACGTGTGTGTGTGTGTTTATTTAGGTAAGTTGGTCCCAAGTAGTGGGCGTTTAATTTGGTTTAGGTAGGTGTACCATCGTTCTGGAAAACAAGAAAACTCGACTCGCTAATGGAAAACGACATAAGTGGCACGTGCTACTGTAGTATAATAACACTAAGATCACTTGAAGATGAAATTGCATACCTATCAGTACGTTAATTATCCATCTTTATGAAGAATCACGACTTCAAATTAAGTTACTGTCTTCTCCCCCCACAATACAGCATTAATATACTGGCCTTATACTGTATTTGTGTATTTTGCTTCTTGAAATTATATGGTAATATTTTTTGGGGGGGAGGGGCGCTATTCAGCGTTAGTTTATGCTGCCCTCTAGCGACGTTTAACTGAGAATACAACAAATTACAGAAAATTCAACGTTAATATATCTATTGCAACAAAAGTCGCAGCGACAGAGTTCAAATGAGGGGAGATCAAAAGTACTTGATCATGCCTACGAATGGGCTGGAACAACGACGCATCTCCCGAGGGCGTTTCTGCAAAACTATTCAATTATATTGTTGCAGACAATACATAGGTCTATGTGTGAAGGTGTCACATTTTTCTCCATGCAATAATGAAACAACGTAAAATAATACTATTAATCCAAGCAATATAATTCCCGAGAGTGAGCATTTATGTTTTAAATGTATTCATATATCAAAGTGCATTGAACGTTTCCGTTTAAAGGATCATATAATTACATTAAGCCTGCAATTTCTCTGTTAATGAAAATACTGGATAATGTCACATTGCAGTGGGATCTGGCCCTGAAACTCGAGAACACGTGTTGCTTTTCACCACAGGCTGAAGTGCCTTTATTCAGACTGATGGCCCGTCGAGACAGCCGCTGGCAGGGTATCACAGCTCGGCAAGTCCAGCCTGATTATGTGTCCAGATGTCTGCCGTGGCGCGTACGGTCCGCCGCAAAAAGACGGTCTACAGCCGCGCAGCCCGCGGGTCCGCAAACGCGCATAACTCGTGTCTGGATCGATGCTGCGATCGGGCGTCTAATTTGTAAACTAGATGCCGGCGTCCAGTTTATGGAAGAGGGATGAAGGGGGCGGGGGCGGATTGTCTTTTCAAGGGGAGCGCTGCCGGAGCAGACGGCGGCTGAAATATCGCTCGCCAGGGACAGTTGTTCATAAATTCAACGCGTTCACAAGGACAGTCCATCATGCTTTCAAACAGCAGACGCTAGTTTTCTGCTTGCAGACAGGCTAGACATAAGCTACTTCCTTTGCCTCATTTGCCCTTCTTAGCTGAATGTAATAATAATAATAATAATAATAATAATAATAATGTTTTGTATAAAAACACGGGGTGTGTGAGTACGTCCTATGATATGTTGGCGCGACCCTGAATACGACAAGCAGTTACATAAAATGGATGGATGGGTTAAAAACACAGGTGTTAAATGTACTGTAATGTCTGTTAAAAACGTTTAGTGGCTGCAGAAGCATTGTGTGGTATTCAGGGGTGTCGTTGGGCCTGTTACAGGGGTGTCGTCTGTTTATCACAGATTATGGATAACAAATAGCCTGCAGAGACATTTTAAAGAAGGCTGTGCATGTGCATGCATGCATGCGTGCATGTGTGCGTGTGTGCATGCATGCGTGTGTGCATGCGTGCGTGTGTTTGTGTGTCCATGTCCTGATGTGATGTCCCCTGCCTTTTGCTCCACACTGCCCAGGATAGATTCCAGGCTCCACCCTGACCTTCGAGTGGCTAAGAGGTTAGAAGATGGATGAATTTATATTGTAGTTAAATGTATATTCAGGAGTAATATATCACTATGGCACTATGTAATTAAAATATTTTTTTTGGTGACCAATATGTTCCGATTGTGTCAAATAGTGTAAATAGTTTTTTAGATGATAAGCGCAAAAGTCTTTAAGGAATAAACCTTTAGAACTTATTCAGTGCTTTTGGGTTGTCTCTGTTTTTCCTGCCATTTACTGTATATGTCAGTGAAATTTTGGCGTCATCCTGCCCTGTTTTACTCCCCCGCCCAGTTGTTGGTCCCAGCAAACGCTGGTCAGTGAAGGAAAGACAAAAACACACAGAAAGGCCAAAGCAGCCGATCAGCGCTCTCCTCCATAGCGACATGGACAAGCCCTGCGCAGCCGATCAGCGCTCTCCTCCATAGCGACATGGACAAGCCCTGCGCAGCCGATCAGCGCTCTCCTCCATAGCGACATGGACAAGCCCTCCGCAGCCGATCAGCGCTCTCCTCCATAGCGACATGGATAAGCCCTCCGCAGCTGATGAGCGCTCTCCTCCATAGCGACATGGACAAACCCTGCGCAGCCGATCAGCGCTCTCCTCCATAGCGACATGGACAAGCCCTGCGCAGCTGATCAGCGCTCTCCTCCATAGCGACATGGACAAGCCCTGCGCAGCCGATCAGCGCTCTCCTCCATAGCGACACGGACAAACCCTGCGCAGCCGGTCAGCGCTCTCCTCCATAGTGACATGGACAAGCCCTGCGCAGCCGATCAGCGCTCTCCTCCATAGCGACACGGACAAACCCTGCGCAGCCGGTCAGCGCTCTCCTCCATAGTGACATGGACAAGCCCTGCGCAGCCGATCAGCGCTCTCCTCCATAGCGACATGGACAAACCCTGCGCAGCCGATCAGCGCGCTCCACCACAACAGCACGGACAAGCCCTGGGCTCCCGGGTTCCCATTCCTCTGGTTTCCAGCTGCTCACATTCCCACCATAAATCCTCCAGGCCCCTCTATTATTAGCTGGCAGGACACTGCAGACGTAGCAACATGATGGAGAGCCTCCGGGGAACAGCAGCAGTTTTCATCTCACCTGGCACTGACAGTAACAATGGCGTTTCTTTAGCATCCTATCAGTTAGTCTGGCTGACAGGACCCAACATGCCAGTGACAGCCCATGTGAACGGGACCCACAATCCTTGTGACAGCTCCTGTTCCATGTTAACGGGACCCACAATGTCTGGATACTACCATTATTAGGTCCCTGAGTAAAACCCATAACCCCAACTTGCTCCAAGGGGACTGTCCCTGAATTAAAAAAAATGGGATAAGAGCGTCCAGTAAATGCTCTAAATGTAAATGACAGTGCCTGTGCTATGCTATCAGGACCCACAATGCCTGGGATAGTTCCTGTGCTATGCTATCAGGACATACAATACCTGGGATAGTTCCTGTGCTATGCTATCAGGACATACAATACCTGGGATAGTTCCTGTGCTATGCTATCAGGACATACAATGCCTGGGATAGTTCCTGTGCTATGCTATCAGGACATACAATACCTGGGATAGTTCCTGTGCTATGCTATCAGGACATACAATGCCTGGGATAGTTCCTGTGCTATGCTATCAGGACATACAATGCTTGGAATAGTGCCTGCGCTATGCTATCAGGACATACAATGCCTGGGATAGTTCCTGCGCTATGCTATCAGGACATACAATGCCTGGGATAGTGCCTGTGCTATGCTATCAGGACATACAATGCCTGGGATAGTGCCTGTGCTATGCTATCAGGACATACAATGCCTGGGATAGTGCCTGTGCTATGCTATCAGGACATACAATGCTTGGAATAGTGCCTGCGCTATGCTATCAGGACATACAATGCCTGGGATAGTGCCTGCGCTATGCTATCAGGACATACAATGCCTGGGATAGTGCCTGCACTATGCTAACAGGAACCACAATGTCTGGGATAGTGCCTGTGCTATGCTATCAGGACCCACAATGCCTGGGATCGTGCCTGCGCTATGCTATCAGGACATACAATACCTGGGATAGTGCCTGTGCTATGCTATCAGGACATACAATGCCTGGGATAGTGCCTGTGCTATGCTATCAGGACATACAATGCTTGGAATAGTGCCTGCGCTATGCTATCAGGACATACAATGCCTGGGATAGTGCCTGTGCTATGCTAACAGGAACCACAATAGCTACCAATTGTGCTGTAAATTAATCTGTGATATCTTCAGTAATCCCAAGGTTTCTATGTCTTTCTGTCCTTCCAGTGTCACTGAATGTTCCTGGATATGCACTGTATGGACAAAAGTATTGGGACACCAGGCCATTACACCTACAGGAACTTTAATGATGTCCCATTCTAAATCTTTCATCTGTCATGTCTGACACCACTGCCTTACCTCTAGTTGCCTGGCGGTTGGAAGAAGACTCAGCATTGGCTTTTCATCTTCCCTGCTTTCCAGTTTGTCCCAATCATAAGACTTGGGAAATATGTGACTTGACTCTTATTTGACTCTCCCTGCCGGCCCCTGGAGGTTGGGCTCCCCCTTTGAGTCTGGTCCCTCCCAAGGTTTCTTCCCTCTAGGGAGTTTTTCCTTGCCACTGTCGCCTTTGGCTTGCTCACTGGGGGCTTTGGGTGAGGATGCTGTAAAGCGCTTTGAGACAATGTAATGTTGTGATAATGCGCTATACAAAAATAAATTTGTTGTTGTTGTTGTAAATCCATAGGCATCAATATGGACTTGGTCCCCCTCTTTGGAAGAATAACAGCTGCCAGCTTCTCTTCTGGGAAGGCCAGTCTATCCAGTGCGTGGCATTGCACTTGGTGATGTGAGGTTTGCATGCAGCTTCTCAGTCATGGAGGCCCATTCCATAAAGCTATGGTTTTGGTGCTGGAGTTAATGAAGTAAAGAAGTTAGAACTCTGTGGTTATTGAGTCAAGGAGAACATTAGCGACTTTTCCGCACCATGCACCTCAGCACTCAGCGACCCCACTCTGTTACTTTATGGCAGGGGTGCCCAACTCCAGTCCTGGGGGGCCGGAGCCCTGCACATCTTTGGGTTCCCCCTCATTTAACATACCCGATTCACCTCCTTTGTGCTAATTTTCACGTCGTTCTTGAGCTGAATCATTTATGGTGGAACAGGGAAAGAACTAAGTTACACAGGACTCCGGCCCCCCAGGACTGGAGTTTGACACCCCAGCTTTACGTGGTATGCCACTTCATGGCTGAGTTTCTGTTGTTCCTAAACACTTACACACCCTTTACAGTTGACCATAGAATATCTATCAGGGAAGAAATTTCACGACCTCACTTATCGCAAAGGTGGCATCCTACGAGAGTACCACGCTGTCATTGAACTCTTTAGATTACGTTGTGTTTTGGCAGTGCAGGGCAGGGAAATAGGCGTGGGGGTCCACTGGTTGGGGTTAAACATGATCAGAACCACCAAGGACTAGCGAAGTAACGACGTTAATGACCAGACGAGGGAAAGACTCACAAGAAAGCACTTCAATACAAAGAATCAATGTGACAAAATTAGATACAGCTGGTAACCAGGAGGATTCCACATGAGGTACACGGGGGGGGGGCGTGGCACACAGGAGGAGCGGCACGACCGGCACGTGACAGAATGACCTATTCTTTCACAAATGTTTGTAAACCTGACTGCATGGCTAGGTGCTTGATGTTATACAGCTGTGGGAATGGGTCTGAATGAAACACCTGCATTCAATGATTAAGAGGTGTGTGCCAATACTTTTGTCAATAAAGTGTAGTATTTATTGCTACATTCAAGCAGTGTGCAATAAATCCTGCAATGCTGTGATTCAATTGCTTCTTCAACCCTGGACCAGTGTTAAAAGTGAATTTCATGGCTTGACTGAGCAGCTACACTGCAGAATATGTCCTGTCGATAGATTAGGTCGCTCATGGCCTAAAGCATATTAGCAATTGCTTGCTCAGTCGGAAATGAACATGGTGTCGAGAGCTGGCCCTTGGATGGCGGACTAACTTACCAACGTGGGCCAGTGCTGCCATCTGTTGGATTTCTGTCTATTGTGGAACAGAGATTTAGTTTACATTGGGGGGCAATCTTATCCGCAAAGGGCCGGTGTGTGTGCAGGTTTTCAATGCAACTCCCTAATTAGATTACTAATTAGAGGGCTAATTGGCTGAAGAGTCCTCACACCTGGGTTTGAAGAGCTGACCTACAGGTTATCCCACAAACCTGCACACACAGCGGCCCTTTAAGGATAAAACTGGCCACCCTTGGTTTACATGATGCGTGTATTTCAAAGAACTGTTCAGTTCACGGTTTATCGATGCAGCTGCTCACAACTCACGGTTACATCACAGACGGTCAATCTTGTACCTTTTTTTGCTTTGGCAATATTTTAACTATCTGTACTTTTGTTGGACCCTCCTTCATATTCGGAAGTTGTGCTGTGTCACAGAGCGGGCTGGCAGAGGGCAGGGGAGCTTCGTCCAGGTGAATAACAGGCGCTGCAATGATTAAGAATGATTTCTGTGGGCTAAGAAGGCTACTGCTCCCTGTGATCAAAGCACTTAAACTTGCCTTGGTACAAAAAAGTCAAACTGTAAGAACCGAAACTGGTGCCAATCTCTGCCAGTAAAAATGAGAGCAGACGTAGGCCATTCAAGCTTTCCCCCTAATGGAAACGAGCGAGCCAGCGCGTGCCAGGAGAGAGAAGTGTAATGGAATTAATGAGCTGCCGGAAGCTTCCGCCGCTGGTCGTGGGCTCCGTGTGCCATCAATCCATAACTTGGCAGCCTGTAGGGGTGCATCATGCACCTCCGAGGGCTTGAGCCAGCAGCAAGCCGGTGCCAAGGTAGGTGAAGCATAGAGGATTTCAGCCAGATCCCTATCCTCCCTGACAGGGGGGACAAAATGACAGAGATTCATAATTGCAGCTTTTGACATCATTTACCGGAAGAGAGTGCAAACGGAATTCTGACAGTCAGGACAGATTACTGTAACACCCAGTGAGTAATGCTGCGTTCTCGGAACTGGGGATGAAAATGGGAGCGTGGTGTTAAAGACGCCCCCCCCCACCCCCACCCCACAGATCCCCGCATCTGAGAGCGTTTTGGCTTGATCTGCTGTGGAAGCCGGTCAGCTGACAGAAGCAGGCCAGGAATGCTTACAAAAAGGAGCCTGAACACCCTAAGTGTGACAGTGTTCAGTGGTTATGTGAGTGAACATCTACCAAGCATTTCACAGTAGAGGAACCGGCGGCAAGCCTGATGGAGAACAGTGTGTTTTTAAAGTACTTAGATGCGTACTACAACTTAGATCACAGGTACCATAACACAAGACATATAACTGAATACGCTTATCTGATTAAAAACAAACAAGTGCAACGTTTAATCAAGCCCGATTCCACAGTGTTTAATGAACTGTATCGGGCAATAGAGGGCGCTGACAAATAATATAATTTTTTGCGCTGATACGTAATGCCCCGCAACCATCGCCAAAATAAGCGTTTGGAAGATGGATGGACTGAAGAAATAACATTATTTTAACATTATCATACCTAGATCATTGCTGTGTTTATAAGCAATATCACAATCACTTCATTAGTGATTAATGGAAATAAGAGTGTAAGACAGTTTACAAATGAGATTTCCTGTTGGTGTAATCGTTGTTGAATTGTCTCCCACTAAAGGGGTACAAAGTGCGGCAATCCACAAACTGTACAGCAAAATGTAAGGTTACGTGATTCAAACTTTTGAAAAACTTTCTTCTAGATTTTATTGTCTTCATTGAGATCAGGATCGCAGATAAACTCAATAAGAAAACGCGGACTACTCGGGCAGTAAATCTAACACCTATACGTGAAATTCAGTTAAATTAATGCAAATAGAGCCGTATGCTTTCTAGTACTATTGCAGAAATGGAATGCAATTCATTACTGCACACTTTAAAAAATCCAGCGTTTTGGCTAGTTGACGTTCCTGGAGATCTGTGTCCAGTGTTCTCCTTCTTAATAATTAATTAAGCCTTTATTACATAATTGCCATCTTTTTATTATTATTATTATTATTAAAGTATCAGGCCGGGTTAAGTGTTAATGTGTCTAAATTGGATATTCGGACGGCAGTCGCAATCTCGTAATGAAAACAGGCTGTGACGGCTTGATCTTCAGGCTATTGTGAAAGACTTGCTCGCCACCTTTTGTGTAAAGCCTTAATGAGCCTTATGAAATGTCTTTTCGAAACTAAATGCCGTTACTTATATTTCGCGCCAGCAATAATATTGATAATGATGACGTTCATCATAATGATTGGTTTGTATTATGTTTATTACAATACGCTTATGGATAATGAAATGATTTATGACAGAATTTGCAATACTTTATAACTAGAAATTCTTCATGGCTCAGCTCGCCAACCTAAGTGAATCATTGTTTCTTACTTTATATGAAAACGGGAACAATAAAGCATAACACTTGATCTGGTGTAAGCACAGAAAAACACCGACCATGTGATCTTTTTACGCGGGATGCGTTTTGTTTCTTTTTTCCAGCCCCGCGGTTACATTAGCAGTGGCAAAGAAGCGAAGGGACTCTCCATGACTCTCCATGAAGACGCTCTGTGAAAGAAAATCAAACGGTATCGAGGTCTGATAGGTATTCAGTCCACGAGTTGCATCTTCTTCTCCATAATAGGGACAGGGCTGACCATTGTGCATCACAGGTGGAGGACAAGGTCTTTTTGCTTCGCCGTCTTACCTTAAATGTCCCCGTTGCGCTCAGTCAGAATGTAATTCCTGCGCTGGCTGCGTTAACTGCACTGATAAGGATGAAGGTCGTGGATTTTGTTGAAAAGGGGGGAAAGGCAATTTCCTAGAATTTAGAAAATTGACTGAAAAGTTTCTTCTTTAAAAATGTGTTGGATTGGGTATCTAAGGTTTGTCTGAACCTCCAATGAGTTCTTATCTTTAATTTCAAAATACTGTATATCCACTCTTGCTTTGGGGATAGAATATGACATCTCCTGTTACCCTATCAGCCCTAAGCTCTTTCTTAATGTAGCCAGTGAATAAAGAGAATTTAGCGACACTCCCTAAATTAGTCCCCAATTAGACGTAAAAAGTTAACCGGTCTTTAAGTAAGGAGCATTGTGACTGAGTTAATTTAGTTGATAGATAGATAGATAGATAGATAGATAGATAGATAGATAGATAGATAGATAGATAGATAGATAGATAGATAGATAGATAGAAAAACTGATTGACTCTAATTTGCGTTATTAAAATCGCACATTTTAACTCCCATAAACAATATGTGTGAAGTGTAATTTAAAATTAATTTATTTAGCAGATGCCAAAGCGACGTGACGTAGATAGTCCATCACCAGCAAACAGACGTCAAGACTGAGCATCCATTGAGCGATCTGTAAATGTAAGCAGCATTAGAGCAATCGCTATACAGTATATGTATGGTAAGACCAAATATAATATTTGAATTTGGAACGTAATTTCCACCTTAACGAGTGTTGACCAATCAGGTTGCCTGCAGTTGACAACCAGTCACAACGTGTCACTTGTGAGGTATCCTCACCATGATGACCTCAACATGAACGATTCTGAATGCTCAGATATACAGCAGCTTGCAAATGCTAATATTCCTGCTACAAATGCAGTAGCAAAAAAACGTTACACTGCAGCAGCTACAAAGCTATACTTAGTTCTTATATTCCATCTACTCATCCATCCATCCATCTTCCCATTCTTCATCCACAAAATGTGGATCCTGTACAACGTTAAAGTGGTAGCTTGGAGCCTCGCGTCAGGTCACACTCCTACACAACGGGTCGCAGTGTCGTATGCGAAATGTGAAACCCAATGTTGCAAGGAGAGGTATGACAGGCCGCCGGACCTTGAACCACCGGTTTCCTAAGAGGAACGGCTCATGTTCACCACAGCACTGGAATGGCATTGGGTGGATTTGAGGAAGAGGAGGTCGTTCTTTCTATACACCATGATTCATGGGCAAACGAGGCCCTTCCCAGCACCGGTGCCTTGAGTCATAGGTTGAGGACAACATGATTGAGCACATGGCTGAAGTGAGTAACACTTGCCTAACTGCTCCTGCAGGAGGACCCCACCTGCGGCTCTGTAGGGATTCGCCACACTGGACCAATTAGGACTATGAAAATGTGCCTGTTTCTCCACATTAATACGTAACACTGCTCAAATAAAGAAAGTGCAGATCAACCACAACCCTCTGTAAGCCTCTCGCTCTCAGATTAGCATCTGAGGATCATCACGTGGATCAAATTAGTATCGCAGAATCCCCAGTGTTGTGCAACATTGCTGTTTATCTGCATTACCGTTCTTTCTGGTAAATCTCTGTTAATCACTTAAGGAAATTATGGTAGGACGGGTGTCCTGTAAAAATAACTTATTTCGAAATAAAAGCTGCCCTTAATCTTTGTCTTATGTGACGAAACCTCTATGAAATGATGAGTTTGTTTATGACTAATAATTGTTCAAGTCAATAATGCGGCACTCCCGAGTCAGCTGTGAGTGGTTTGCAGCTTTGTGTTTTTTTTTAAGCTTGCTGCAAGATCGTTTTACTGAGTTGCCATTTCGGTAGGTGTGGTTCTCACTACAAACAGGATCCCCGCAGAAGCGCACGTTTTACCAGTACGCTCACCTACAGCCATCTTAAATGCAGTGCTTCCACATTTATGTAATAGCGTAAAGGAAAGTAAATCTGAAAAATAAAGCCTCCCCCTTCCTATCCCGTCATTCAAGTGATAGATTATATTTCCAGCAAGCCATTTCTCACTGTCAGTAATGCACATCACACCCCGTAAAGCAGGCTTGCGTTGGGAGATCTAATCGTTTTTAATGCTTTCACCGACAATAAAGACGTTTAAGAGGAAATCAGATTTAGCGCTGAGTCTTTTGCATCTCCTCGCTCTGGGAGGGAGTGATGCGTGTCAGAAAGCGGGGTTCGTATGTGGAGTAAAGTTTATCCTCCTTTCCGATCTCGTTGCAGCCGCGAGATCACAACCACGCAGCGCAAACCCTGACACGGTGTGGGAGTTTCAGGTCGCAGCAGTAAACCATCCAAAGCAGTGAAGGTCCAAGGGCGCCCTGAAAAAATGCGGCTCTTTTCCACAGCCGCTTTAATTATGTGAGCCTTTGCACCTGAGCGCGACTGGGAAGAAGGAGCCCACGCTCAGCTTTGTCATGCCGTCGCCAACAGATGGCCGCGTCCATGCTGCCTGCCTGCCAAACACACTAATCTATATAAAACTTTCAAAGTAGGTCATAAGAAAAAGTGCTCTCATTAGTTTATTCCATTTAATGTCAAATTACCAGGAGAAAATGAGAAACGGCAGTTATGTAATAATAAACCACGCAGCGTGTATTTTTATATCCACTAGGGGTCACTGTTTTACAATACCAAAGCGTGAGTACTGCGAACATAATATAATTGTTTAATTACAGTGTTTAATACTGAATGGTTTCAATTGACTATAACAATTTTATGTGGTGATTTTGCATAATTGCAATACCCACATAAGAATTATGCACTGTCGACTTTTCCCCCCTTTATCTAAATGCATATTTTTCTCTTTTTTTTTGTAACCAAATTGACAGAACTTAAAAAAATAGAGTAATTGCTGCGAAACAGTAGTATTCTAAGGAAAGTTAATTATTGACGGTCCGCTTTTGTGTGCAGTGGCAAGTCAAAATTGGAGGACTTGCATATATTTCGGGAGAATGTAGAAATATAAATATATTTAAATGCGCAAATTTCTTTTTAAAACGTCTTGGTTTTATGACTTCTGTGTAGATCTGTTTTGTCCCAGTGTGTCTGACGTACAGTTCCACACTGACCATTTATTCAGCCCGTTCAGGTTGAGTTCATTTGGGTTAAGTAGCCTTCCTGTAATGGAAAGGTCAAAGGTCATGGGTCCGGTCCTTCAGAACCTCCTGCCGCTTTACCAGTGACCCACAGACCCTGTGCTGCTCCTAAAATGCCCATAATGCCTCTGGGAACCATCCACACAGTCCATAGACATGCCCACCACACCAGGAGGGAAAGCAACAGTCACATCATAGACTGCTGTGAGGATCATCTTTCTTTAAAGAAATCTTCGCTTCCCATGTCAGGTTAATGTTCAGAATTACGGTTATGGCTACCACGTCTGCTTAATGTTCAGGCGCAGGGTTATGGTGAGGATCTGGTCTAAGTTACCATGTCTATTTAACGTCTTGATTTATGGTTTAGATTCACTGCAGTCCCTTTCTTCACTATATAAAAGACACGACCGTCTGATCTTTTCAATCTGATGTAAATATAAATATGTCAGTTTACCGTAGTAAAACAGCATCTTTACACAAACCATAGACAGATCCTGTCCAAGCGTCTAAGATATGTAATAATGGCTGTGAAATATTACGCCCATTAGACAAAGGTGGATCGCGTGGAACCTGGACCACGGGGCCCGGTCAGCAGGAGACGAGCGCTAATTAGATCAGCAGTATCCAGCCGCGCGGCCCATTCCGCTCGACCGCCTTTGCTCGTCGTCCCCGTGGGCCCCCCATGGGCCCCTGGGGGCCGGCGGGGTGCCTGGCGACGCTCTGTCTCACAGCAGCGCTCCCGTTGGGCGGCTCGTGCTGCCATGTGGTGAAGCAGAAGCTCTGGCCTTCGACGGTGAGTTCGGATCCCGGCTCCCGGCGCCCCTGACAGCCTGCTCGTGTCTGACAGGAGGTAAGGAGACCCATGTGGGGACATCGCTAGAGGTAATGGGTGTGATTTACAGAAAGCGAGTGGAGGATGCACTGCTGAGGGCCATCCTGCCGGACAGACCAGGAGGCCAGGAGATTATGGAGCTGCACCGCCAGCCCAGGGTAGTTCAGGTCCAGATAGTAAAAGTCCAGACCAAGATTTTGTTTCGACCGACCAGTTGAATACATTGTGACTCTTTATACTCCACTGGTTGGTTGAAACAAAATCTTAATCAGGACTTTTACTCTCTGGACTTGATTTATCCACCTCTACTTGTCTCTAGAACATACACCCACAACCATGTTGCGCCCCCTGCAGGCCTATCACTTGTTTTGCTTCGGTACTTGTTTCGCTTTTACCGAAGCCAAAATGGCCGACTTTTGAGTTCTCTCTGAACAAACTCTGAACAAAATCTGTGATGCATGAATCTGTCCACTCTCTTACAAATACATCTTTAAGAAAATATAGAATTGAGTGGCATGAAAATCTGGCAATTTTGGATCTGAGTCATTTTTTTCTCCAAAATCACTTCAAGGGTAAAGCAGCTGTGCGTTTGGCGATGCCAGACTACAGACCACCGTGGTACCGAGCAGTTATTTTTGCACTTGTGGTCTTCCCATTAGTGATGAGTCTGCATTTTCTCCTCTGACCACGTCTAGCACCAGCAACAGTGTCCACTGAGTGTATATGCATGTACATCGTTGTGCCACACTGCTGATTTGTGCCAGAAGTCACCGCAGTAAATGCGAAATGACTCACCGACAGTCTGGGAAGCATGAATCTGTAACGACACTGGCCAGGACAGGAAGATGCCATGATTCATTCCCTTAATGGACTCGTTCACCTCTGAACAATCATATTAACATCTTTCTAACGTAAGCCTCCGAGTCAACAGCTATGAAGAGGAATCGTGTAGCTCCTGAGTCGAAGTGACAGGTGAGAAGATCTGCAGTTAGATCAGTCGCAAAGTAAATTAAATGCGGCACAGAGGCGCAGACTGTCTGATGTAAATCCTCTGCCATGTTAAATGAGTTCATAATTTAATTATTAATTAATGTCCGGGGAAACCTGACGTGACATTTGGAATCAGACAGTGCAGTAATTGGCCCGCGTCCTGTCTGACGGCCCGGGGTGAGTATGTGAAAAGTGCACGGGGCCCAACGGACCGGACCTGGATGACGCGGTTACAAACCTGAACCAGGAGGCCCACTGTTAGTCACACATTGGCATCATCCCTGGGGAGGGGGGGGGGGGGTGACAGAAGGGGACCGGTGTGCTCCCTGCCAAATCCCCCCAACAGCAATTCCTGTCAGGCTCCTGCTTGCGTTGAGCTTTTCCCTCCACCACCGCCAACATGCGCTCATGTAAGAGCATCTCCAGTTTGGAGAAACAAAACGTGGGACTTGCTCCTCCACAAATCGCCGGCAGATTACTCAGACAGCCGCCCGCCACACGGGATTTGTCTTCATCAGAACGGAACTTCGTTCTAGAAGCTTCTTGCATGCTGGGGTGGGGGGGGGGGTGAGGGATGCACGATTGTGTCCCTTTGTTTATAAGTGTCAGGCTGCGTGCTCATCGCACATTTTCACCCTGGAACTTCTGTCTGGCGTGATATCAATCAAAAGCCTGCGTGGCCATTTTGGTGCAAGCTTATCCAACCCCAAAGACGCTGCGGGAGACCTCCGGGAATCTGGGAAACATTTCTCAGGTTCCGTGTGGAGTTTTCCTGAGATTGTGGACGCTCTTATCGTAGGTCAGTGCCATTTATTTCCTAGGTCTTCGTCAGTCACTTTAGGAACGAGGCAATCGGCATCTAGCTCATAAAAAATGCATTAAGGTTTTCGCGCAGGCCGTGGTAATTGTTTTCCGGCACATTTCTGTGCGCTTTAATCTAAGCAAAAATAATGCACAGCCTACGCTCAGCCCAGGGAAAGGGAATTGATGTTTCCCTCAAAGAGTTAACGTAGCAACAAGCGGTTGTCTTGCAAACCAAGGAAAACATCCAGAGCAGCGCCTGTCCGTTATTTTTCAGCAGATTGAGATGGGGGACTGAACATGCGCACCAATAATGCAGTTACTGGTTAGAGACTGGCTGGAAGTGTCCCCCACAATGTGATAAAAACCCGTTATTTTGACATTATGGGGACCATTTTTCAGGTTATTTATAGTTAAGGTTAGGACTGGGTAGGGGTTAAAGTCGCCATGTTGGGATTAGGGATCTGCACATAGAAATGAATGGACGGTCCCCACAAAGGTATGAGTACAGGTGTGTGTGGAGTTTACATGTTCTCCATGTATCATGCACGTCTGCTCCTTCAAACTAAATATGTCCAGCTATGCTAATTGGTGGTTGCAAATTGCCACTGTCTAATGTCACTGTCTTTGCCTTGCGCAGGTCCTTGGTGGCCCTGAGCAGGATAACTGGTTTGAAGATGGATGGATGGATCCTGCCTTTAAATGCAAGAAAGGCTCACAGGCTAATTTCAAGGGGCTGAGCATCTCTTCCCAGCAGCCGAATGTTCCGAAGCCCACTAGCCCACATGCGGCACATGGAGAGGGTGGCCGCAGATTTACCCAGCATGCCTTTCCAGGCCTCTCTGACTTATTTACCAACATCCCAGCGTCCCCACCCCGCGCGTACGCCACACTTCTACTCACTGCTCCGCGTCAGCAGGAGGAAATTTTTCTCTGGATTTTTATGAAATTACATTTTATTTCCTTCCCCCTCTATGACAAACACGTCTAGAGCTGTGGGTACAAATGTTATGTATTCAATAAAAGTTGATTGATTAAAAACTGTTACTGAAGACAATAATAAACGAGGAGCCTCATATCTAAACATGCATATTCAGGAGTTTTTGCAGATTATTAATTGCATCCCTGAGGTTGAAATTACTAAGAGAGAAATTAATCTATATATCTCTATATACATGTGTGATATATCTCAGATCTAAGGACAGCTGCTATTCATTATAGTGAAAGGAAAGCTGACTGAATGAAGCAGACACCAAAGCAGAAATATTATCGTGTTGGATTCTTGGACTTCTCCTATGACCTGGTGCTGTTGTCAAGGAAGTGGCCCTGTGACCAATAGAATTCCGTGTTTGTTCTCCAAGTAGTTGCATGCACAGGATTCGCCAGCAGCGCGTATGCCAGGCAAGGCGCATGGCACGGAGCGAGAGCGGATTTAAATGTGGCAGGGATGTTCGGCACATGCAGATTTCGGGCATTTGGTGCGCGGTAGCTGAGTTCCTGACAGGAAGCAGGTAGAAGCTCCGCATGGCCCTGTGAGTCGCGGGCGGCTTTTTGGGCTGAAAGCGTCTGACGAATCATGTGCCGTGAAACATCATTTTTTGATCTTCGAGTAAACAGGGTTTTAGGATCCAGTGCGGCTGACAGGGTGGCATTCAGAGCAGTATGCAAAGCCCCCACACTCCTGTCACTCGCACGCTCTCATCGAAACGGCGAGACACAAAGACGGCCCCCCCCACCACGCCCACCCTCTCTCTATCTCCCTTTGTCCCTCCCCCTCTTTGGCGAGGGCAGTGAATTCATTTTTCTGCGATTCGTCCCTACAGTCAGCCTATTGTTCGGCCATTCCCTGGGAATGAGAACCTTTCGGGTGGGAGGGGCTCATGCATGGGGGGGGGGGGGGAAGGACCTGAGATTCATCGGATGTCCCAAACTAAAGCTCAGCCCAAACATTTTAAATAATCAATAATAACAATATATGGTTATATGGTGATGCAATTTGATGTACATGAGTATGATAAATAAGGTTGACTCTCGCCCTGGTATTCACAAACAAATCTGCCTCCACCTCCCCTCCCCTCCTGCAGGGGGAGCCAGTGAGCCATCCACCCATTTGCCCCCATTGCTGCAGCATAACATTCTAAATGTGTTTCTCAACCCTGGGTCCTCAGGGACTCCCAGACAGTCCAGGTGGGAGCTGGGTGGGAGGGATCAAAAATGTGGACTGTCTGGGGGGTCCCTGAGGACCGGGTTGGGAAACACTGTTCTAAATAATGCAGATGGGTAACAGGGGGCTGAGGTGGCTAATGCCTTGTAAAAGAAGCCATTGAGGGTTTAAGTGCAGCATTGTGAGGGCCGCTGGACAGGGTCCGCTGGACGGGGTCCGCTGGTTGGGGCACGCCTGGGTCTCCGCATGCCGCCATAGATCTAATCAGCAGGAGAGCGCTCTGGGGATGCTGACTCACTTAGACCTCTTACAAAATCTGCTTAATGTTGCACTCACATCCATTTAGCATTAAACAACCAGACTATCGCCATGGGCCAAATGGCCGGCTCCCAATTACAACAGTCTCCTAAGACCCCCCAACACCACACACACCCTCGTCGTCTGCAGAATGTGCCCAGTTGCCACCCGGATTCAGCCGAGGGTTTTTCTGCCTCGCCAACTATGCCAGTATCCAGCTGAGGGAAAAAAATGCCGGAGTGAGGGGTGGGGGGGTGATTGGGCCCTGCATTAGCAATCCATTAGCGTGCATGTATTAGTGTGAATGGACATTCTTAGGGCATGACATCATTCTCAAGGGGTGTCTGTAAGGCAAGACCCCAATGCTGGCTGAAGGTACGACTAATATTGGGAACATGCTGCTCCTTCAGCCACATCAACCGCATTGGTCTAGACAGTTTGACAGGGGGCAGGTTCAGGGCTGGATAGGACCCAATCGGCACAAGGGGGCCAGAATAAAGTCATGAAAAAATATATATGTTATACTTATTTATATTAATTTATAAATAAGAATAATTACACAAATTGAAAACTAATCAAAACTTAAACCATATACACAAAATTAAAATATTTATGAGCAGGCAGAAACGAGGTCAGCTATAGCCATAGGCAGATACGTAGGGCCCTCGGATTATTTGCATTGTGAAGGAAGTGAAATGATCATCAATTTTCTTAGTAGGGAGACCTCCCAAGTAAAGCTTTGCCTATGGTCACTGAAAGGTAGGTCTAGCCCTGGGCATTTTAACACAACAGTTTGGGGGAAATTCTTCCAGCATAAGCCAATAGTTAAAAGCAAATAATGAAAATTGCTAATAGTAACACCACAAGAATTTGGAAGGGTGCCCAAAGATGGGGCCAGGCATGAAAAAATACAACAGCTGTTGGGTCATTCACAGGCCCCGGAGATGTGCGGACGTCTCCCAGATGTTTTCCCGAGTCGACTGTCACCAGAGATAAAGATCACCGTGGTGAGGTGACCTCCTTTGGAAGATGTGCGTCATGTAGCAGAGCGAAAGAGAGTGGAGGAGATGGCTGTGAAGTATCCCCTGGGGGGTACCGATCCATCAGGGGCAGAGATGGTGTGTCTTGGGCTGAAGTCCATCTCTCGTAGCAGAGTTGTTTAATTTCATTTAAACCTATTACCACTGTAACCACCGTTACCATTGTAACCTCGCACGACTGGAGTTGGGGACTGGAAGCTCGCCCCTTTGGTTGTGGGTGGAATTTGTTCTTCCTGTCTTTGCATGGGATTCCTCTAGGTCAGTGTTTCTCAGCCTGGTCCTAGGAGACCTCCAGACCATCCGTGTTTTTGATCCTTCCAAGATACCTGGCAGACAGGCCACGTTCTTGCTCCCTCCCAGCTCCCAGTAGAGCTTGGGGGAAGCAAAAACATGGACCATGTGGAGGGCCCTGAGGACCGGATTGAGAAACACTGCTCTAGGCACTCCAGTTTCCCAATATTCCAAAGGGATGCAGTTAGACAGAATGGTGACTGTAAAAATGAGCCGTAGCGTGATGCTGTGTGAGTGCGTACCCTGGCCTCCCATCTCATCCTGCCCATGTATTGGATAAATGGCAAGTGCCTTGTAGTGACATTTAAAAATAACCAGCCAATTAGCTGTTAGCATTGCTCTCCTGACCGTGGCCCTATTCCGACGGCCTCACCATGGGGCCGACGTGGCAGGCTCACTTTGTGCACAAAGCTCAGGGGAGGTGTGCGGTTTTTAAACAGCTTCCGGTGTTTAGCCCAATCGATGTCCCAGAGAGGCAGGAGACCAGATATCTTTCCATCACTGTCTTACCTCACGTCTCTCGCCTGCCGTTAGACAGTAAAGGCAGTGCATTAGAAGGCAGATGCTCAACATGAACAGGGGCTCCATTAATGCAAAACTGGCTGGTGGGACAATCAGATCAGTAAGCCATAGCATAAACAAAGGGTCAGAGGTCAAAGGTCATCAGGCTAACCTTTGGGTGTAAAGCAGCTCTGCGATCTCTCCTGTCTAGCCTGTATGAACATCCCGAGACACTACTGACGGACTTTTCTGTAAATTATCCTTTCCCTCCAAAAAATAGGTAGTAGATCCTGACTTTTGAGGAGTACCAGGAGCCTGCTTGGGGTCAGTATGTGCTACGTTCTGTGTTGCACACACTAAAGGAATTCTACAGAAATCCCAGAACTACCCTCTTCTTCTCAGCGATCCTAAAGGTTTTACTAGTGTTTTATGGAGATGCCATGGAGCAAATCAGCCCCGAACTCTGCTATCCCCCTAAACACACACAGCTCTCCAAGAATATTGGTAGGGATACGACCCCTATCCCCTGGATCCAAAATCTATGAAAATCCATGGCAAGGTCACGTCAACAGGTGTTCTCCAGCAAGAACAAACCCAAAGCATTCACTGCAATTTCTAATTAAAAATGAATAATTCCAAAACAATATGTAATGAAAACCTCGAATACATGTAATTTCATTCATTAACTTCACTTCACTTAATTTCACACTCAGACGGCTTATATGTAACTTTCAATTACAAATGTGTTCATGTTCAGTTTCACCATTTCATGCTAACAATGTACTCCCTTGGAAATTCTGCAATTAAACAATATATCTTGTAATTGTACCATTACAAGATATATGGCTGTCATCCATTTGCAAGACATGCAGCCACCTTCATTTTCCCCATAGAAATTATGGGATTTTTTTTTTGGTATTGTACAGACTGATCACTGGGGGAGTCATGAGCAAACTGGTTGTGAATTGTAAGTCATGGGGAGGAAGGAGTAAACAACAAAAAACTGAAGGGAACGGCTCACCTATACAGGAAGTGATGAGTTTAAGGGCTCATTAACGGTCACTTAATGGACATCACTACACTGAAACATATCCAATGGCCAGCTAATAAATGGTGCATAAATAATAAATAAAGTTCTAATCAAAATCAGTGAACGACATAGAGAACTTGGTACAATAGATAGTTGAATTAAAATCTATTGGGATTCTTTTGGTAGCAATGATTGGGAGTCAAGTAATGATAAAAATGGACCCCTTCTCTGAAAAAGGGCTTCAGAGCTGTACATGTCCCTCGTTGTGTGTGTAATATATCTCCGTGTCTCCGGGGAGAATATTGTTAACTGTAAATTTGCCTTTCCATGGCTGACAGCGATGTTTAGCACAGATCATCAAATCCCGGGAGATCAGCGACAGATTCCTGCAGGAGGCGGCCGCCTCGGGATGATAACTCGCTCCGCGCGGCTTTATTTGAAAATCTGGTTACAGAGCAGACGGCACTCAGCCGTGGAGAACGGCAATTCGATGTCTGCAGCCCCGCATCTGATCTCTCATTCGCGGCTCGCCTCGATGGCTCCCGGTACTGAGAGCCTGCATGCCGCGTTAATTCATTTAGAAGCCCCATGAACCCCCCACACATCCCTCCACCCCCACCATACTGCAATGAGACCCACCGCCGGGGCAAAATGACATTTTATAAAACCAGCCGAGATCACTGCTGTCAGGGTTAGAAATCCATATGAATCTAAATATGCAAATTGTCTCGCCTCAATTTGTTTTCAGTAATACTGCTGGACGAGATGGTATGCTGGCTGTATCCATCAGCTAAAGCCTTGATGCTTGGGGTTCCTGGAGGGGTCCCGGTATGGTGCCCTGAGGCACTTAACACAAATTGCTCTGGTAAAGTCTCCAGCTGATCAAATGAGCAGAAAGATCTCTGCTGTTTTGGATGAAGGTGCCCACACAGAATGGTAGCATGTCCTCACAGTACGACATCCATTCATTCCGAGCTGTCAAGTTCTGCTTCCATATTCCTAGCCCGAACAGGATCCCTGGCAAAATTCTACTCGGGAACCGTAGCCTGGTCATCTGTGCTCTTCTGTATATTCGCTGTTGTGACATTTTGATCGGCAAGCTTTGGCTACAAGGCTCTCCATCCTTATCTGTGTTTTCTGCATATTGCGACAGTCTTTCTTATGCCAGGAGAGCTTTCTGAACTGATAGATTTGCAGGCATTTGAAGGAAAACTCAAGATAAAACACAAAGCAACACAAAACAAAAGTTTAAAGCGGAACCGTTCCTTTTTGCAAACCCGTTTGAAATCCGTAACAGTTAAATGTGACCTCAGGCTGTCGTCTGGAGATACCATCATCCTTTGTCACTGATGATTGTGTATGATGCAGTTGGTAGATAATACACAGCCGTCTGTAGCAGCAAACAAGCAGAACATGTATGGAAGGCTATAATGAGTCTGAAATCAGGTGCCATCCTTCTTACCTACGTGAATCCCGAATCCCGAGAGGAATTTTGATCGACCTGCAGGGGACTGAGCAGCAGATAGCATCAGAATGGGTGGGGGTGCAACTTGTTTTGGTACACATGGTGGCACTTGAGGGGCGTAGACCCTCACATATCACTTTAGGGCTGAAGGGGGCATCCCTGTCAACATCGAGCTGCGAGACTCTGGGGGGGTGGGACTCCCACGGAGGAAGGAAGCCTGATCTGGGGCTGAGATGCCCCAGCAGATGCTAACAATCCCAGGTGTAGAAGTGATGTATTTAATGCATGGTCGCATGTATTTTTAACAAATTAAAATAGCTTCAGAAGTGTTTTTATTAAGCCTTACTGTTTTACATTTGGCACTTCAGCTTAATCACACCCCGCATGAAAATCTTAGAAAGGAAAAGCTCAGTAAGTGTAGCTGGAAGGAAGAAATTATTCTTGCAAATAAGCGCTGATAGGCACTAGGCTCTGCTGTAATACAGAGCCGGGCGCTGATGTAAAGACTCAACTCTTAACATTCCTCAGGCAATTTAAGAAAGCCCTGTTCTGAAAGGATTTATAGCAATAGCGGGGAAATGCCATTTCTGAGCTGGGAAATAGAGCAGCTCTTGACCCCAACCCACAGTGTCGTAAATGATGTGAAAATCACTGTAGCCTTGTGAGCACATAAGGGACCAAAGAACTGGATTTGTTAACCAAACAGTGAAAAATCAGGGAACTGATGTCAACTCAATTTCTTCTTATTTTCTAATGCTTTAGAGCACAGCAGCACGGTGACTCAGTGGGTAGCGCTACAGCCTGGCACTTTCCAGGCTGTGGGTTCAATTACTGACTCTGTGAGTGTGGAGCTTGCATTTTCTGTCCATGTTTGTGTGGGTTTCCCTTGCAGTCCAAAGTCTGTGAACTTCACATAGTCAGTGGGTGTGCCCTGTGATGGATTTGCATCCTATCCAGGGTAATCTCATGCACTATGCTTCCTGTGCTACACTCCGGGCTCACCAGGATGGCCAAGCAGTTATGGAAGAGGAGGGATGGATAGATCGCAATGTGTGGGGAAACAATAAGTAAATTACTACCACTGCTACTACTACTGCTAATAATAATAATAGTAACAACAGTAATGATCATATTTTTTGAGTGCAGGGATAAGAGCATCAGGGACAGATCTTTTTGTGTTCTTCAAGCGCGAGAGAGCTTTGGTTCATGTTTAGTCCAGGAAATCACTGAATTAAAAATCCAGGAGGTTAGCCTATTCAGAATGTTAGCTTATTCGGAATGTTAGCTTATCCGGAATGTTAGCTTATCCGGAATGTAAGCCTATCTAGAATGTGAGCTTACCCGGAATGTTAGCCTATCCAGAATGTTAGCCTATTCGGAATGTTAGCTTATCCGGAATGTTAGCCTATCTGGAATGTTAGCGTTTCCAGAATGTTAACATATCCAGAATGTTAGCATAATTCAGAATGTTAGCTTATTTGGAATTTCAGCCTATCTGGAATGTTAGCCTATTTGGAATGTTAGCTTATCCAGAATGTTAGCTTATCCAGAATGTTAGCCTAATCCATAATGTTAGCTTACCTGGAATGTTAGCCTATCTGGAATGTTAGCGTATCCAGAATGTTAGCCTATTCAGAATGTTAGCCTATCCAGAATGTTAGCCTATCTGGAATGTTAGCCTATCCAGATTGTTAACCTGTCTGGAATGTTATCCTATCCGTAATGTTAGCTTACCTGGAATGTTAGCCTATCTGGAATGTTAGCGTATCCAGAATGTTAGCCTATTCAGAATGTTAGCCTATCCAGAATGTTAGCCTATCTGGAATGTTAGCCTATCTGGAATGTTAGCCTATCTGGAATGTTAGCCTATCTGGAATGTTAGCCTATTCAGAATGTTAGCCTATCCGGAGTGTTAGCCTTTCCAGATTGTTAACCTGTCTGGAATGTTAACCTATCCGTAATGTTAGCATATTTCAGTTACATTACATTTCAGTGGTTGTGTTCCCACACGCCTCCACATTCTCTTCCATATCAGGCTTCCCTCTGGGCTTCCCCTCGCTCAGCTGGCCCCGAGCGCCTTGTAAAACTGCCGAATTCGACCCTCCGAAAGGCCAGAAAGGAAAAAAAGCAGGACGACAGGTCCCATGCTGCTATGGGACACCATTGTTACGCCGCCATGTGGGTGAATGCTAACAGCGTCCTGTGCGAATCGGCAGCTGGTATAGGGGGCGTTTCACATTTAAAGATGGCGCGATGTTAGCAAAACATTAACACAACAACAACAGTCCAATGACAGTGTCAGTTAAACTGGTGCTGGTTTCAAAGGCTAATTTCATGTCGTTATTTCCTGTGACTAAGTCACGCCCCGTGGGAGGGCCAAGCATCTAAATTAAACATTTCTTTCACAAAAGCAACAGGATGGTGTCTGGGCAATGTATTCAGATCAAACAGCGACTCCAGATATGCAACAGACAACACCGGCCTGGCAAACATGGCACTTTATTATGTTTGATTATGTGTTTCTAAGATGATCTCAGCAAGACCTCTTGCTGGTAGATAAGAATTTGGGGGCGGGGGGTTAGCAGGTAAACCTGGGGGACATGTCATGCTTGGGGGGGCAGATGTGGAGTGGGCTGGTATGTTTTCTCCTGACCTTCTGGAACAGACACGGGGATAAGCCGTGTTGGATGATAAGCTGCTCTGCTGCGTACGTCAGGCCGTGCACGAGTCTCCCGGCTCACACCTTTCAGCTTCTGTCTCCGGCTCCCGATTACGATCAAGAGCGAGAAATGAACAGGAAAGCTGAATTATTTATGGTTAAGGAGAATAACCTGTGAAGACTGAGCACCCCCCCCCCCCCCACAAATGCTGCTGAGAAGGCGATCCGTGCCCCTTGTGGCGGCCTTCGCTGTGTTTTCGGGGCGACGGGGGCCACGTAGCTGAACAGCGCAAACAATGACGCACTGATGGGATTGTGAGTTTCCCTATTCCTTTCATGGCAATTAGAACGGGAGCTGAATGAAAGTAAAATCCCCCACTGGTTTTAATTTGCCCCCCCCCCCCTCCTCCCCCCACTGCCTCCCCACGAAGAAGAGAAAAACCAATGTTTTGAGATACAAATGGCACTCAAGCGGTAATGGCGATGTCTTTGTGTGTGTGTGTGTGTGTGTGTGTGTGTGTGTGTGTGTGTGTGTGTGTGTGTGTGTGTGTGTGTGTGTTTGCAGCTGGTTAGTGAGCCTGGATGCCTGGAATAGTTTGGAGCAACAGGCATCATTTCAGTAGACAAGAGATGAAGCCAACAGATAGAGGGATTATAATCTCAGGTCTGCACACAAGAGAGCCACATACGTCACTGCTTGGGTCAAAACGGCAAGAACCCAATGGGGGGGCATCTGAAGCATTTAGTCAACAAAGGTGGTCTCAGCGATTCCACAAACGGTCAGGCCTCCCAGAATCAGCAGTGCGATTTTCGGAAGTGAGGGATTCTGGGATTGACAGTAATACTAGGACACCGGACCCCTAGACAAAACAATAAGCGGACACGCATTTTAGCTCCAAAAATAATTTACCAACAGCAGCATTGCTGCGGTCACTGCTGGACGCTGCTGTGTTTTTTATCCACTTATCACACGCACAGTCCGGCCGTAAACCGTGAATGTGGCATCACTATCAAAGGGCTCAGGTAACTATAGCTGTGTTTTTTACCACCAGTGAAACCTCACTTTCCATTACGCAACTTTTTTTTGCGGTTTTGGCAGAACTTGCGGCTTCCCACTACCTGGGGGGGGGAGACAGCCTCCGTTTGGAGTGAACCGTGCGGTGAAAAGGCGGGCTGCGTTCGGTTGGTCATGATTAGGGTTTCAAGCGTGCTGCTGGTAGCTCTCACCCTTCGCATGATTCGCACTTCGGTGGCCATGCTGCAGGATGCTGAGAGCTCGAGAACCTGGGCTCACGTCCAGGGTAAAATTCAGAAGAAGATGAGAGACACTTCCTGTTTAATAATCAACCAACAATAAAAAGATCCATTCATAAGGGAAATTAAATCAGTTGCAATTACTGTTATAAGGAAGTTTTGCATCTAATTGATAACAGTTACTGCGCCTGTATGCACTTTTATTGCATACCATTGTCCATTGTCCTCGCCATTGTCTGTGTTCCATCGCTATGACAACCTGCCATTATTGGAAGAGACGAAACAGATACTAAAGCGTCAGATAAACCAGGAGCAGTCAGAAGCCTTTTAAAGACGGACCCAATGCTGCCGCTCCCCAGCCGCTCTGTGCCGCCCCGTGCGCCGTCCCCCTCCGCCAGAGCTGGACGGAAACTCTGCCTCCAGCTGCTCGGGACCTGGCCTGGCTGCAGTCATCGCTCGGGAAGCCACAGGACCGAGATCCTGGCGTACAGCAGAGCCGTTAATTGGATTTTATAGTTAGTTAACAAGGCGCTTAACAGTATGAGGTCAATTGCAGCTGGGAACAAAAGCTGCTTCTGTCATTGCCGCCCTTTTCGTTTTATTTCCATTTTTTGTTTGCGGTCTCATTCCCTGATGTGAATAATGAAAAAAAAAAGGTTAACTTTCTCAAAAACACTTTGAGGGGACACAGATACTTAGGAAGTTACTGCTGAAGTACAAATCATGATAGTTGCTGATAAGTGCTGATGTGTCACGATTCATTAATGATGAACAAGCATGACATAAGTATTTCACGTTGATTCATTACTTGTTCCTTCGGTAGTTCCTTAGGAGTTCCTTCAGTAGTTCCTTAGGAGTTCCTTCAATAGTTCCTTAGGAGTTCCTTCAGTGATTCATAAAGGTTTACAGAATTAGATATAGTAACAGTAAATAGTAAATATAGTGCTTGAGATGTGTGACAATTCATTAACTAACACTTACTTTGTGGTTAATTAATACATAAGTAATAGCATAGTACTACATTATCTGTGTCCCCTCAAGTACAGTGTTTCCAATTTCTCTTACCATATGATGCTCTAGCGCCATAGTGAGCAGTGCAGTGTCTCATCTCCTAAGCTTAATGCCCCCCCCCCCCACCCCCCCCACACTATTCAATTAAAGCTGTTTGTTTTCATCCTGTGATTGAGAACCCAATGGACACACACTCTCTGCGAGTCTCCCTCCCTCCCTGGTCCCTTCTGTTCTCTTTTTGGGAAAATATGTATCCCGTCACTCAGGACAAGGTTATCCTTCTCCTCCTTTTACCTCGTCTCTGTGCACATGGAGAAATACAGCAAGGCGGCGATCACCCGCCGATGGCTGCCGTGGTAACGAGGCATTGTCGGGACAAGCACTGCATGCGGCATGCGGTGACGCCGAAGGATCCGGTAACTGCTCCCTGCTTCCCTCCGCGCTGCGGATTCTCCTGCATCCTATTCAAGATGTAAATTCTTCAGACAAGAACTTCAGTGAAAATCCTCACCGGTCTCCAATCTCCGGTGTGTGTGTATGTACAAAATAATAATAATAAAAAAAAAACACATTAAATAAATAAGCATCATCCCTGCAGCCATTATACAGCTAAAATCATAAATTAAGCAGCGATGTAGTTCATAAATAAAAAATGAAACTTCCTTTCAGACAGATACGTTTCTACACATATCCTCCACAGGCCTACTTCTGAACCACTCAGAGCCGTCCTAATCTCTGCCTGAGTAAAATGTCGAAGGCTTTTTGGGGAAAGCGTTTTAGGGGTTAAGAAAGGTGTTTGAACGTCACGCGCGGTGCATTTGAGAAGGTCGCACCTGCATGATGAAGACCTCTAGCACCTGCTTGCTCGTCATTTCAGGTAGTTGACTGTATTCATCTGCAAGAGATCGCCTCTAGTATTAGGGGTGAGATATGCAGAAATCCAATATTGTGCGAGGGGTTCCATATGTGGATGTTCCCCTATTACTGCAGCACAGTGTTCACTGTATTCGTGGCAAACACATCGACAACCATGAAAAGTAACGGACGGGGTAAGTTTACAGACCCCCCCCCCCCCCCCCCCCCCGCCCTTCCCACCCACCGCCACTCGAGACTCACGGTCAAGGAGGATTTAGCAAATTTAACAGACCATAAAATGAGGTGAGCGTGGGCGGTCTATTTCTGAGTACCGGGTGGCCGTTATCTCGGCCAGTGTAAGGTGAGGGCCCAGCCACGCCGGCCACTAGATTACAGGCTTTCACACTCCGCTTCGCTGATCTCCGAGGCTCGTTGCCTCCTCAAGTTCTTCGAAAAAGCCCCCTCTGTGATAGCTGCACCTGTATTGGGGGGTATGATTAAGAAAGCTTAGCAATTCGGGTCCCAGGCTGGGAACTGCTGTTGTACTCGTCAAGGGCTATTCTGGAATTTTTCTAAGGTAGGCGGACATAAGAGGGGCCAAAATTCATACCAAGTGGCCAACCTTGTCATTAGCCAATGATACTTTTTGAATCGGTAAGTGACACAGGATGGTGCATTCCAGGGGGCCAATCAGCTTTCAGAGAAGATACTGAACTGTCCAATCAAATGAACGAATAAGGGGTTACCTTCACAAACGCATCGTGTCGGGGCAAACAATTTTCCCTTCGTTTTCGAAGTGCCTGAAACTGTTAAAAACTTGTTGCTAACAGGGCTTTGGTTTTTATAGCTAGAGGAAACCAACACAAAAACCGGGGAGAACTTGTCAGGGTTTGGACCAGCAATGGTGGAAGTGCGAGGATGAGGAGCCACCCACTGAGTCACCTCAATGCAGACCGGATGCTAATCCCTCCTAAAAGCTGCTTCTCCTCAGTACAATGACCCAGCTGTACTAATCTATAAGTTTCTTTTTATAAGAGTTAACCTAACAGAATGTAGCCAATAGCCGTACAGCTACACCCAGGTTTTGGTGTAGGCAGCCCAGTGAAGCCCCTGGGAAATCAGAATGAATCTGTTTCTTGTCTCTGGCAACAGACAACCCAAATTTTAACAAAGGCCCAGTCAGCAAATTGGATTGACTTTCGGGATTAGGGAAGGTCACTTAAGGCCAGAAGAACCAGGACATGCATATGTGTGTACGCCCCCGTGGGGGAGGTCCTCGGACAGAGTCGTCTTTTGTATATATCCTACGATCATTCTTCAGATAATGACCTCAAACATTGATGGGTTGGGACAAAGTAAAAACAGATGCCGAACAGAGAAATGTAATCTTTTTCGCTTATGTTACTCTGTTTTGGGTGTTTTAGGTGCACGTGAGATTAACATGTTCAGGTTTTAATTTGTATGATTTAGGTAACGGAGAGAAATGAGCAGTAAGTCTCATAGTCCTTGCAATGCAGATCAGAAAACTCCTGTCAAACACCAAAGGTAGAAATAAAAAGTAGGTAATGAACCATCCATCCATCCATCCATCCATCCATCCATCCATCCATCCATCCATCCATCCATCCATGCCCACTTTGGGCCTTTCAAGTCTGGCCTAATCATCCCCCTATATCTAACTGGTGAATTCTCTCCTGCGCGACTCCCCTTTGGTTCTCTGTGCTTTGGGCATTCTGGAAAGATCTGTAGGTCACACTTTACTTGAGGGGATATGAATAATGTAATAGTACGCACTTGCCTCAAGTGTGCATCAATTAACCAGTAATTAAGTGTTAGTTACATACTGATCCCATGGTTGTTCATCATTAATCAATCATGACAGTTCACGTATTCCATTCAGGCACTATATTCGTTAACGGTTAACTTAATTGGTAAGATTTCACTTACCAATTACTTAACTCATTTACTACTCATGAACATATCATAGGTTTTCCCATGAAATGCATGACATGATTAACGATGAATGAACATGGGATCAGTACTTAACGAACACTTAGCTACTTGTTAATTAATGCAATAAGTAAGCGTATGCTGCTTCATTATTCACGCCCCCTCAAGTAAAGTGTTACCAACCTGTATACATGTGACATTCATTCCTCTTGAGAGGTTTGAGTCCGACGAGTGAGGCTGGTACACTCAGCCCAGAATCCTACCCGTGGACTGTGTAAACATTCCCAGACATGGTCCCAGACTCCTGCACAGTATTAATAACGTTTTGCGAAACGGCACTGTCCCATTTAGTTTTTCCAGTATCTTTCCTTCATATGAACCTGACAGGGGCAGGTTATCTTTTTGGTGACGGGGAACCTGAATGGTGCTGATGAGGCTTTGGGGGGGGGGGGGTAACCAGGCTCTTACTCCCGCCAACCTGCAGACACCCAATCAGCCGGCTCCGCCAACCTGCAGACACCCAATCAGCCGGCTCCGCCAACCCGCCATTACCTCATCAGCCTTGTCTGCGAAGTCGCCTTTGAAGTTCCCTAAAGCATTATAAGGGTGAGCACTGACTTTTTCAGCGATCAAGTAAGTCGTTTATTGTTTGATTGGACTCTCTCTCTCCGCCAGAAACGCCTTTGTAGTAATGGAACAAATCAGGACACAAATGTAGCAAATCAGAACACACTGAATAATAGGACTGTTATAAAGATACAGCATATATTATAAAGCAGTAGGGGAGAGGTACAACAAATTTAATGCAGATGCATAAATATAATGAATATTATATAGCATAGTGACAGAGGTACATAGATTCACTGTGTGCAATTTACAGCGTGTGGCGGGGATTGTTTACAGTTTCAGTGCAGTGTCACTGATTCAGAAGACATACCGTATAGCTAGAGATCCTAGAAATGTGATTCATCTGTCGCCTTCCTCTGGGTTTGGCGTAGTAGCGCACAAAATACACATTTATAAAGACACACGCCTCCAACCGCATGCCAGGCGACAGCGTAAGAGGGCTGAGATTGAAGTAATAGGGCGTGAACGACCGTTTTATGGGGCTTCAGATGGGTAGCGGGTGGCCTTACGTAAAGAACCTGATGATTTTATAGTTTTATTCATTTTACAACTGGATCATTTTTGACTGGCCGATTTAAGATGCAGTTCGTTACATGTCCGCTTCAGAGTTCAGCAGCAGAATGTATCCTGGCTTTCAATTAGGGACCAGCCCCTGTTCATTTCTGTCACACCAACGGCACAGAAATCCTCTAAAAAGATTTGTAGCTTTTTAGATTTTTGGACTGTGAACCTTTTGAGAAACGGTAATATTTACACATTTATTTTATGGGTCGTAGCATGGAAATTGGGCACCCATCTGCCTTTAAGTCTTTTTGCACAGTTTCTAATCTTAGCTCTAGTTAGATCTTTCTTGGGCTGCAGTAAAATGTAAGGGTAGCTTGAAAGAAAAAGAAAAACAAGCCAAAAATCTGCCATTTATTTTGGTGGTTTCGTGTGGAAGGTTATCAACAAAGAAAGTTCTGCTGATACTGTTAATGATCCGCCTTGTCACTACTTTCATACACAAGTCAGGCCTGATTTGGGACAGCCCTGTCAAATATCACTCTAACACACAGACTGAAGTTCTTAGCACAGAGGATCTAGATGGACATTCATGATAGATAAAAAAAAAAAATCTTGAAAACAAAATGTGTTGATGCCTATCAGTCTGTAAATGGGATAAATCATTTCAAAGGCTCTGAGGCTCCAGTGTACCAATCAGAGCAAAATAAGGGACAGTGAGTCTTCCCAGGGATGCATATCTTGTCAAAATCTATCGAAGATCAAGGAAAAACCTTATGGGAATCACAAAGAATTATCCACAGTGTAAATACACACCAGAAAGGTGCGACAACATCCAGTAGTTAATGGGGTTCTTACCTCAGTTTCTGCACCTCCACCCAAAAGACATAAATCCATCAATCATCATCATCATCCTCATCATCCTGGATGCTGGCATTGATGATGCTGGCTTGATGGCATTGGCCAAATTCACTGCCGGGATTTGTGTGGTTAATTTTATTGTCCTCTGATGTAGTGAACCAAAATTCTTCCAAGCAGCCACACAGGAATGATCATCACAGGGCACGTCCGGCTTATGTTTAAGATGCTGTAGCCAGTAATTATTATGTGTAAATTAGTGATTATTGTTTTGCACACACGCATCGAGGAGTTCCCTCACTTTTGGCACTAAATAAAAGGCATAAAATATGTAAATATTCAAAAAAACAAACAAGGCAGGGTGCAGACATATGTTCAGGCTTCCGCCAGTGTAACATCAAAATATTTCTGCCACGGTCCATTAGTGGCCCACAAACACAAACCTTAAGAAGGTTTTAAGCCTGGCTTTCACCCTACAGCAACTTCCTGCCGTAATTTACAATCAATAATGCATCACCTTCTGAGGCTGCTTCCATGCCGATTACTCTGAAATGCTTGGAGATAACTGCCTCATCTACACTTCAGAGCTGTCTTGCGGACAGAAACATGGGGGCATGTTCCATCCATCCCTCCATCCATTTTCCAAACCGCTTATCCTACTGGGTCGCGGGGGGTCCGGAGCCTATCCTGGAAGCAATGGGCACGAGGCAGGGAACAACCCAGGATGGGGGGGCCAGCCCATCGCAGGGCACATTCACACACCATTCACTCACGCATGCACACCTACGGGCAGTTTAGCAACTCCAATTAGCCTCAGCATGTTTTTCGACTGTGGGGGGAAACCGGAGTACCCGGAGGAAACCCCACGACGACATGGGGAGAACATGCAAACTCCGCACACATGTGACTCAGGCGGAGACTCGAACCCGGGTCCCAGAGGTGTGAGGCAACAGTGCTAACCACTGCACCACCATGCCGCCCCCAATTAATGAATATACAGTACAGGCCAAAAGTTTGGACACACCTTCTCATTCAATGTGTTGTCTTTATTTTCATGACCATTGGTAGATTCTCACTGAAGGCATCAAAACTATGAATGAACACATGTGGAGTTCTGTACTTAACAAAAAAAGGTGACATAACTGAAAACTGTTTTATATTCTAGTTTCTTCAAAATAGCCACCCTTTGCTCTGATTACTGCTTTGCACACTCTTGGCATTCTCCCGATGAGCTTCAAGAGGTAGTCACCTGAAATGGTTTTCCAACAGTCTTGAAGGAGTTCCCAGAGGTTTTTAGCATGTGTGCAAAGTCCAATTAGCCTCAGCATGTTTTTAGACTGTGGGGGGAAACCGGAGTACCCGGAGGAAACCCCACGACGACATGGAGAGAACATGCAAACTCCGCACACATGTGACCCGGGCGGAGACTCGAACCTGTGACCCAGAGGTGTGAGGCAACAGTGCTAACCACTGCACCCTCATGCCACCCCGGGGAGGGGGGGGGGGCATTTCATTTTCAGTTTAATCTATTTGTTGTTACTTATGAAGCCAGATATCTTACCAGGTCTTCGTCGGGTTAAGTGCCAGACTCAAAGGCTCTTCAAATGCTGGGATAGCCCAAGACCACCATGTAAATGTCAGAGACCTGTCATTAATATGCTCAGCCTCTAGGGGGTGCTCTCATTTTTATTTAATTTTAAAATGAACATGTTAGCGTGAGTATTTATTGCTAAAACACTTTTCTCATTGCCTACAGGGTGCCATCTGCATTCTGACCAACGATCACGAGAAAAGATCCACGTCTGAGAATGTTCCGGCACATTCCAGAAAGTGTCCCCTCAGCCTCCTGGCCCGGGCTGCCAAACCACCTGACCACAACCCTGTACCTCCAGTCTTTGAGAAGCAGCTGCATTTCTGAACCATGACTCGTCCATTTATTATAGCTATTTTCCAGGACTGCTTTCACTCCTGAAGGGAATATGCAATCTGCTCAGTTTTCTCCATATTGACAAATAGGTTTTGATTCCTGCTGGGAAGCCCGCTATAAAGCAACAACTGTGATATGTGAAATAAAATTGAATATTCTGATTGAAGTATTACATTGCCGCAATTTTACAAGCCTTTACAAGATGACTGAGACAACTATTCATTTCCAGTTATGGCTTTTCAACAGTCCTAATTTGAAAATGTTTTTTCTTTAGCTATTGCTCTGAGCGTCGTTCTGCTTTGATATCTTCCCCTATTTGGCCATTTAAGGGAACGCAGCGCCTGCCTTTTATGTCAAATGTAGCAAACAAGGGCCAGAATTTCAGTATTTTCCCGCATCTTCCGAGACAGACAAAGACCTAACAGAGCGTCAGGAAAGGATCGTGTCAGTTCGGTAACAGAATCATCGTTAATTAGGATAAAGAAGTTCAATGGCGATAAGGCAGGGCCACGGAGAGGGACAGAGAGTGAGAGACAGAGAGGATTTTACGATAATAACGTCTCTGTGATGTTCTCCTCAGGTCAAGCCATGCTGTCCACGAAAAGAAACCATTACATCAGAAGCAGTATAGACCACCTGGAGTAACTGGGGTCAGGAGTGGCATTTTTAAATGTTTTCTCTGTTAAAAAGGCCTGAAAATAGATCCATCTGAATGATACGTATATATGAAAACACAACACAATTTTAATAATGTGACTGGCCAACTGAATGATGCCTTACATTAAAGTCCTAAAAAAGGATTCTAACTGAACTAGGTGGGGCTGTAAAGGATCAGGTTGTGGGGGGGGGGGGGGGGGGGGCAGGAGGGGATTGCATGGCTGACACACTTTTTGACGAGCTGAGGCTTCAGTGAATCAAAGCACTGCCGCTGTGCTCCTTAATGAGGAAGCAGCGGGGTGACCGAAACCCAGCTGGGGGTGTCCCTGTGATCCAAAGAGGGGCCGCGGGAAACTGCTTGTGGCCGAAGCCCTGTAGCCAACGCCCCCCCCCAAAAAAAAAAAAAAAACCTGGGACACCAGTTCCTTATTATTGCCATTGTGGATGAGATAAGGAGCCTGATGATCTAGTCGCTGAAGGACTCGCAGTCTCTCCTCAGATCTTTCTCATATCAATCAATGCCGGCTCCTGTTTTCTTGCGCCCTGAATTCTTTGTGCTGCTGTTTGAACTCGTCGCTGTAAAAGCTCAGAACGACCCGCAAGGAAAAGCCTCCAGGGACTGCAGATGGTAATTAGGCAGTAAATTAGCTCGTCAGCTAGCTCTACGGCGGCTAAACGCCGTGCTTGATGATTCTTAGACAAACAAGCTGCAGCCGATCTGAGTCTCTGGCTTCTTAATAAGAGGCCTTTAACGGGCACCAGTTACCTGTATCGCCCCCACCCCCCCCCCCCCACGCAACCCACGCCAGACCATTCGGCAAGGGACGCTGGTGCAGGCCTGCTGACACAACATTCAGTTGCTTGCTGTTATCCTGAATGTCCGTAAGCAGCAGCAGTGGCAGCACTCTCTATGGTTATAAAAGGCTTGCTGTTTATAGGGGCGGTCGTCACGGCGATAATATGGCCTTCCTCGGCATTCCCAAAGATTGTCCATACAAGGCCGAGGTCTGAACCTGCAGGCCCTTGGTGCTGCTCTGCTTAGCTATGATTCACCGGTGACTAATTTTCAACTCTTCAAACAGAGCACCGCCCCCCCCACCCCGATTATTCACTCACAGAATATGATGTGGTTCACCCCCTCCCTCCATACAGGCCCCTCTCTCTCACTGTCCCATTGCCGATGGTGTGCGGTTTCCTACGAAAAACTAAAATGGTCGGAGAATACTGGTGAATTCTGGAAAAACAGAGCAGCGCCGTTATAGGGACGTGTCACGGAAATGTGCTGCGTGGATGAAAGCTGGCAGACTGCTGGATCGATCCTTCTGGGGCCTGGAGTTCATTTTTATCGTATTAGACAAGAGCTTTTTCTGAGCTGCTGGATGTCCTGCAAAAGGATGTTCATCTGTTTTAATTAAACAAGGCAGGAAAATGCAATAGCTACTTACAATTACAGAAACTCCTCTACTACGAATGAGATACGTTCACAGCCGGTCGTAACTCAAAATGTTCGTAAGTCGTTATTCAACATGATTTTAAGGGTATACGCAAGTACAAAGAGCTAGGATGCTGGAGCATGCACGCTACTCTGCTGCATGGCGGGAGTAGCGGCCAGAAGTCGTACTAGGCGGAATTGCTACGCAGAAAATAACAATTGATGTTGCGGACAGGAAACGGGAGCCCAAGTAACACAATTTGGACTTACAGTCCTCTTCGTTCGTATGTCTGAAAGTTCGTAAGTTGAAAGTTCCTAAGTAGAGGAGCGTCTGTACTATCCAAGACCAGCACTTTCCCATAATAGCCTTTCTGCTGCTTCTGCGGGCTTGTACTCTTTCCTAGAAGTACGCAAAGACAAGCCTATACTCCTCTTCTATGTGTTGCCGTTGTGTAAGTTGGCCAGGTAGCACCTACGCTATTTACAAGCAATAAGCGGCCGATCCCTTATGACTGCCCTGTATATGTGTGCAACGCTGTGACAGTTACGGACCTTTGAGGTTTCCGTCTGATTTCGACACTCTTGTTGACACAGCTGCTCATCTGGGATTTCGAGCGTAAACCGCAGTGAGAATTTATCACCCGCTCGCGACCTGCCGGTGCCTGACGCGCCGCGTCGATGGGACTCTCGCTCAGACGCAGTGCAACATAAAGAGTTTCCTTTTACGGTGGTGCTTTGTTTAAGAAGCAGGATTTTTTTTTTTTTCAGGAATACCTCTTTTCTGTACTCGAATCACAAAAAAAAAAAATGGTTACTCATAATTCACAGCCTCGCTGCAGTAAAGAATGACGGCCTTAGGTGCTGAAACTGTGGGGTTTCGAGGCGGGTGGGCTTTCCCAGACCCCGTGGGCTTCCCTGAAAGAGAGCGGCCTCTTTGTTCGCAGCTGTAAAACTGCAGCACTGAAGGAAATCAAAACCATGCCACTATCTGCTTCGATTTGTCATGTGACCTGCCATCCAGGATCTGCTCTGTGGCCAAGACAAAGACAGCAGCTTTATTAATCAATTAAGTGGAATTACAGCATTTTTCCCAGCTACTGATACACATACAGATCCACTCATCCCTGAAGTACAGGAATGTCATCAAAGGGGCCACGTGCTCCAGTTTGGGGCGTTTGTGTGGCTGTGCGGGTTAAGTGTCTCTGATCTGAAGGTTGTTGGTTCAAATCCCGTGTTCGTCAGAATGATTTTATCGTTGGGCCTTTGAGCAAGGCCCCAGTTACTCCACAGACTGCTTGACCTCGCTTTCTCAAAATAAATTAATAAATCTCTGCATATTACTTTGGATAAAAGCATTGCTAAATAATTTAAAAATACATATTAATGTAACCTGTTGAGGGGAACATGGTTACAGTTGTGTCATTCAGCAGAGGTTACCTTCAGTACCTTCAATTTCAATCTGCTGTTTAGCAATGATTCCTGGACACATGCAAAGTCTTTGTAAGCTTCCTGAATCGCTATCGAGCAAGTATTGCAGTTCTACTATGATTTCGTAAGACTTTATTTCCCTGGAAACACGTCGTCACTACAGGAAATTCACACAGAAGATTGTGTTATTGTTTCAGTGTAATGACTGGCAATTCTTGCATGTGAATATAAGGCTCCTGATTACCATTTTTTGAGAAGATTTTGTCCTGTAGAGAGAAGCCAAAATGCTGATTTTTGCTTAAATGCACAGTTTTAAAACAACAGACCACTGTTGTGTCTGGGCGTTGCTGCTACTGAATCACTTTTTTTGTTAAACAGATCAAACATCGGACAGCAGATGGCGTAGCGGTTTAGATACTCCGCAGATGACTAACCTTAAGGCCTCAGGGTTAAAATGCAGCTGTATTCTTTAGCCAGCACTCCCTATAGGAATGAAAAAAAATAATAATCAAACCCCCTTTAACTTTGAGGGGTTAAGTGGGGACAGGCTAGGGGGCAGCCAAACAGCAGACCCCAGTGGACAGGAAGGGTGTTCCCACGCATTCCTCCGCCAATTAAAACAGGGGAGAGTACCCCTTTCCCACCAACCCCCAAGCAGCTCTCGAACCCAGAGAAACAGCTCGTAAACACGGCAGGCAGGCCTCTGGGTCAGGAGAAAACGACGTCTCCACCAGCTTCTGGCAGGGTGACAGGGATTATTTTAAGGACCTTAATAATTCACAAATGATGCTAATCAACTGCCCGCGAGATCCCTCTGAAGACAGTGCGCTGTCAAGAGCTAATCTCGCGCAGATGGACATAATGAAAAGACTTTTATAACTGCGTATATAATTTTATTTTTCAGTTTCTCATGAATAATTGCTTATTATGTAACATGCACGAGTGACAGCCCATCCCCGATACAAAGCTTTCCATTGGCCATAAATAGCACGAAAAGACGAATTATCATAATAATATTTTTTTTAAATCAATGCCGCTCAATAGACACGACTGCTCATAAATTCCGTGCTCGATCTAAAGATTGTATTCTTGCTAACAAATGGAAAATCTCCCCGCGATCGGCAGTTCGGTTTTTGGTTCTGTACCGCTGTGCGTGTGTTAAACTTTTCCACTCGTAAAAAGGTTTTTTTTGTTGTTGTTGTTGTTGTCACCGGCTTGAGTTCAAGTTGGCTCATTCATTTAAAGCCGTACAATATGTCTGTGACCCAAACGCGAGCGGAGATGCCCGGACTGGGGATTTAAAGGGAGGGTCTCGGGAGAGACAACGCACCACTCGCGATCGCCGCATCTGTACGCGAGCGAGCCTCCTGTCTGCAGCCTTGACTGGACAAAACATTTGCTTTTCATTTTAAAATCCGCCCTTCCCAGCCTAATGTGATTAACAGTACTTACCCTGCCTAAAAGCCAGGATGTTCGGTTTATGCCAATAGAAAAAGGGATTTTTTTTAAATTCTCTTTTAAAATTTTTTATGTTGTTTTGAAGTGACATATTTCGAAACAATTGGTGCCCAATTAAAAACCACAAAAGAGCAGGCCCCAGAGACCAAATCAGAAGGCTCGTAATCGTTTTCTCTGCAATTCCGTACCCATGTCTGGTACAGCGTGTTACCAAGTGCAGCGTGTTGGGTTTGAGGTTAAACCCCATCTCGTCCCCATTGGACTCGGAAGTCAGAATCGCAGATGGGGGGCTGGGGGTCCTGGCAGGCAGGTGAAGTCATGGAGGCGTACGTGGTTAGCGGAGCCTTTGTCATGCGTCTGGTTCCTTCCGGACATTGTTGTGGTAAGCAAGGTGATGACTCAGAGATCTGAGGTTCAGTGAGGGATGTCCCAACTGCACTTGTACTTGGGGGGGGGGGGCATCCACAGCCTCCTCTTTCTGCCTTTTCATCTTCTACATATTTTTCAGGACATAGGACCAAAGCAACAAATCAAACTATACCTCAACATATAGGCACCAAGGCATCATGGGATACGCACCAAGGCATTATGGGATGGGCAGGCAGCCGACCCCAAAGCCAAGAAAGGTACCAATCAATATGCCACTTACACGTCATGTGGTAAAACATCCTACCTAGAACATTCACTTGGTAATAAAACACAAAACAAAACAGGCAGTGAAATACAATTAAGCCAGATAGTAGATACAATAACCATGGTGAATTAAACACTGAACTGTATTAATGACATCAAATGCAGTGAAGCTGCTTAAATTAAGCATGGTGAGGAAGAAGATTTTGCCCTTGACTGCCTCCTTTGTGGGCTCTGCCTAAAATTCACAGGGGCTTGGTTAATTACGATTAGTAAAGCTGTGAGACATGGCTTTTCTTGTGAGGAAACTCTCACTGAAGTCTCAAAGGCAATCTGATGGCTCAAGAGACCTTCTTTGGGGGGAAGGGGGGGGCTGTTTCAGGGCAACCATCTCCTCTCTGATCTGGGAACAGCCTCAGTCAAGGCCAGAAGTGCAGACAGGAAGTGCACGGCCATCCTCCAGAGAGATTAGCCGAAGCCCAAACTTCTGAGTGTACGGAAAACACACATCCTTCTGTTCATGGAAAATACAGATTAGCCTCTGTGACTCAACAGCATATGAGTCAAATGCGTAATTTTAGGAAATTGTTGGTGGAAAGTCTTGCATGGAAAACATGAGAACGCAGGAGGAATTAGAAACGATATGAGTTTGTTTACCCCATCTGCTCATTTGGATATTTAAGTAGCTTTTGTTGATAGAATGTTGTACTGTAACAGCATGAATAACAGAAAGCGTGTTTCCCTTGCAGAATTAGGAAGAATTTAGGGAAATGGAGTTTATTTTAACTGGATCCCAGTCTCCATTTGAGTAATTTCTCAGATCCTGACATTGATGATTCCTTGAGAATGAAGATATTTATGGGGACTGACTTTCACTGGCATCCCATTCATGGTGTTCCCTGCCTTGTACCCTGTGCATCCTGGGACAGGTGCCAGGCTCTCCGTGACCCTGTACTGGATAATTATGTAAGATAGAAGGATGGATGGATCTCTCTTGGACGACCGTGGCATAATTATCAGCAGTGAAGATGCTGGGTGGAGAGAGAGAGGTGGAGCTTCTAGGTAGCTTTGTGTCACCTTTGGTGGTGGCATCTTATCATGATAATAGGTGGTGCAGCAGCAGTGATGCTAATAGAGAATGACGATAAAGTGATTGATTCCCAGACGGATCCGATGAGACTCTTATTTTCCACCACATCCTTTCAGCTGTCCTGCGTCCCGCCCTCTGGGGCTTTTATTTTTGCATTGTTATGAATATAATTTCCAAAGCTGTTCCTCCACGAAACCAAAACAGCCTCCTGTGGTGTTTTTAATACCCTTTTCTGTTTCCCTTTGACTTCCTGCAGAATTCTGATGCTAGGTGAGCCGGACATCAGGCAGGTGAACTGCAGAGAAGTCCATTGGTCAAACCAGTTCAACACCATATCTAAGAACAGTGTGCAGTGTGTTCCCATGGCGATTCAATGAAAACCAACCTCTAGCGCTCTAATATCATAACACAGGAAGATGAACCAGAACCCTATTATGTCAGACATATGCTTGGACGGTGTCACTTTACTGTCTCCTGGTATCCATACTTTCTGAAAGACATTGTGTGTGCATATGTAAGTGCATGTACTGCTGTCAGTCACAGGAGTCGCCATGGAGACATTCGGAATGAAAAGTGATGGATGCTGTTAACAGGCAAAAATCCTCTGCGGAAATAAACTGCGAAAAGGTATGTCTGTGATGCAGGAATTCTCGGCTTTTTATAAACCAGAATTTCAGCCTCTCATCAGATGAAGGCGGTTATGTAAGAGGTGTATCCTACAGAAAGGGTAATGCCAAATCAGTCAGTGTCATGATACATAAATAGAAGCATCGCCCTGTGCTTTATAGTCCCGACTACATACACATCAAATGTTCGCTAAACATACCTGAGTAAGAAATATGTGATGCAGGGTCCTGGTCCTAAAATCTGCCTGAACTGGCTGGAGGAATATACATTTAAGCTGCTAAATATTCATCAACATGGTTATTAAAGATGTGCAAGTTACTTGATACAGCGGTCTGTTCCGGAATGTGCTGAAAGCATAAAGGGTGGAGAAGATCGGGCTCCTTCTCATCGAGTGTCAGTCAGCCTTGTTCCACACGTCTGCTCATTCTGGGGAAGCCTGACGTCGGCCCTCCTGTCTGGTCTGTCACTTTCTGTAGGAAACACGCTTGGCCTTGAGGCTAGAGAGGAAGGACTTCTTTTTGAAATAAGAGCAGTCACAAAGAGTGTAGGCAAACAGCCAATGAGCATGAATCATGTCATCATTAACTGCAAGGCACAGAAGTGATTGGCTGGGGGTCCCATTATAACCCACCCCCCTCGCATTTAAGAAACAAATATGTCATCAGTTCTGCCCCATAGCCGCACAGAGAGGGAACTTGAACAGAACATCTATTCTGTTTGTCCTAGAGAGGAACTATATATGGGAAAAGAGGAGGGGCCAGATTTAATTAAATTGCCATGGCAACCTCGATAATATTTTGCTTCCTTGCGTATGCCGCCGAGAGGAAATGAGCTCTGAAAGTGGGAAGCGTCGTTGGGCTCAGTGTACACTATCTGCCCTGTCACTGCAATGCTGTGCAGCATCATAGATCAAGCTCATATTTGTTTTTTAATGATTTAAATACACAGAGAACTTCATGTTTTCTACAGTACCAGTCAATAGTCTGGACACGTCTTCATTTAATGCATTTGTCTTTATTTTAGGTATTTTATTCATCTCATAGCAAGGCCTCAAGGCATATCATATGTTGCAGCAACCAAGAGAAGTGTTCAACATCTCAAAATATTTTAGACTCTTCTAAAGAGCCCCCTTTTGCTTCGATGACAGCAGGGCAGACTCTTGGCATTATTTCAACAGGCATCCAGATGCAGCCACCTGGAATGCTTCTCCAGCAGTCTGAAAGGAGTTTTCATGAGTTCTTAGCACAAGTTGGCTACCTTGCTCTTGTGCTTTTATCCAACTCATCCCAGACCCGCTCTGTAGGGTTTAGGTCGAAGGATTGTGGGGACCAGGCCCTTGTTCACAAGAACATGCAATACTTACACAATCTCAAGGTGCGCTTAAGGTCAGTGTCTTGCTGGAAATCAAATGATTTTCAATAAATGTTTCCAGACTTTTGACTGGTACTGTATATGTGTTAAATATTCTTGGAGAAAGGGTATAATTTTCTCTGTCTGTTATCTCCTCTGAAAATCCCAGATGTTAGACCCTTACAGGGCAACTTCCAGAGAAATACCAGGCTAATGTGCCTTCAGGAGGTTTTCAGGAGACACTTCGGTCTCTTGTTGCATTTGCCGTCCTCCACGTTGACGAATCCCAGGTTGTGACTCGTCTGGAGGGTGGAGTCACTGCCTGTCGTGTCGTGTTGTTGTAGCAGGGGGTGGGAGTCCAGCGTCTTTGATTAATGATGGAAAGGTGAAGGGGGACTTGAATGGGGAGGGTGTACAAAACCCTCCCCCCAGATCGAAACCATACTGCCTAGGATGAGTTGGAGTAGAGAGTGGTCTTCCTGTATTTAATTAAGCCTGGGGGAGGGTAACCATTCTTAGGCCAGAGTGATCCTACAGTGACCTCAACTCCAGCTCCTGACCCTCGTTCTTTGAAGAGGAGGAGAACGTCACACCAAAGAGAGTCAGCCAAAACCCCTACGCAGATGGAAGATAGACCACCACCATGCGGAAGAGCTTGGGTGGGGGGGCAGGGAGAGCGGTGGTGAGCCCACCTACAAGCAGGCCCCGTCAACACCCCTACGTAGATGGAAGGTGGACCGTCCGGCCGTCTTACGGACACGCACGCCTGTGCACACACATCTGCCGTCCGCCCGCTTACCGTGAACGCTCCGACCGTCGCTATTAAGTCATCTTGCCGCCTTTTATTTAGCTACTACTTTTCCATTCATCCGCCTTTGAATATCAGCCTAATTACATCATCACCGGACATTCTCGCTGCTCTCCCAGTTTCCTATAGCGGGATATTACCTCCATTTTCCTCATTACGCTGTTTCACATGAAGAGGTTTGGAGTTTCCATGATCGGGCAGACAGGAGAACCACGGTCAGGGCGATTGCTGGAATGCTGCGCTATTTTCCACGGCTGCTGTGCAGATGACAGGAGGCCAGGTGGAAATGTTACGCGCTTGAAGGTTTTACCTTTCAGGATTTGCCAATTGCAGACTCCCTGGGAAAGAAGCCTGGGGTCTTCATGACTGAAGAGGATGCCCGCTTTGGACGGTGTCTCCTAATCATTCATGTTAAATTGCAATGACTGTGAAGGCGTGGCTGGGATTGGGTGTGATAGTCCAGGAGGCGGGGCCAACACTGTGACGAACAGGGCATCTGGGGAATGAGAATGATGCAGAGTGACTCGGCGGGGGCCAGTGGGATCAGAACTACTGGGAAGGTCACAGCAGTGACGCGGGTCACGGCCGAGGGCAGTGGGCACGCTGGGGCACATGTGCTTCATTTAGGCCGACACAGTAGGGTTAGGGGGCTGCTTTTTGAAGATTACCCCAGGCTCCTGTTGGGGGGGGGGGGGGGGGGGGCTCACAGGACCAGTGATGGAGGGAGTCAGACGTTGCCAACCCAGGCTAATGTGTCACATGACACAGGCTGGGGAGGAAGATGGCAAAGAGATGGGGCTGGAAGACCCACAAACTACCACAGCAAAGCCAGACGACTACAGTAAGAGGCTGGGCGTTAATTATTCAGCGTTTGCCATTACAGTGAATTGCAGGATTCTGGGCCAAGCGGGTTTCATAAATGCCGAACATCACACCGTGGGTATTTCAAGCAGCCAAAGAGGCATTTAATGAGAGAGATGTTTTTTCCGTGTATCCTAAATACCTGACCGGCTTTAAGTAAAAACCACAGAAATCAGAAACACAAAGAGTCAGTAATGATGATGGCTTTGAGCTATGGTGGTTTAGGATGGTTAAACAAGGATGTATTCAAAGGATGTTTCCAGTTAGTGTGCGTGCATGTGTGTGTGGGTTAGGTTGATATTACATTGTGGGGACCAAACGTCGTGATTGGGATTAGGGGTTTTTCCCACAGAAATGAATGGAAGATCCCCATTTAAATAGGTTAACCAACATGTGTGTGTGTGTGTGTGTGTGTGTTATGCTACATTGTTACAAGATAGTTCTATTGTGGCTTGTCTAGGAGGAATGAGAGAAAAGTATCAACACAAAGTATTACGGTGTAATATAATTTCACCAAAAATAGTCTCTTTGAAGGACTGGCGCAAGTTTTAAAATCGGCGAATGTAGTCCTGGTTCAATCCCAGCTATGCCGTGAAGGTGACTTACTCCGGATTAAATAATCCTCTGTAGCTCAATAAAGTCTGCTGTAAGCAGTGGGCACGAGGAGAGGGTGGCCTTATCTGGGCTTTCATTAAGTTTCCAATTATGTCACCTTGCTTCTGTGGGATGAAAGAGGGCTGATGGGACTTCAGGAAGCCAGCGCGAGTGTTTTTTTTTTTTCCTCCCTCAAACACATAAAATTCGGAGCAGAGCAGCCCGTTCGCGAGTCGCTTGCTAGCTTCTCCCAGGAAAACAATAAAAATATATTAGCCTTGCTTTTGCATTTCAAAAACATCCGCGGCATCCTCCTATTCTTCCAAACGGCACCTCTTCTCTCCTTTCCATCGACACGAACGCCGCACCTTAAATGCCGAGGCCCGATTGGCTGCATTCTGATTGGTTTCGTTATTACGCATCAGCGGCCAGGGGGGTCGGCTGAGCAGAGGAAGGCACGAATCACCGTAGCCTCCATCCACACACGGCACCAAACGTCCAAAGGTAGGTGAAAAAAAACGAAAAACAGTTTTACTGACCTCTTAAGGTATTCCAAGCCAGACTCACCACGGGGATTCAACACATCCTAAGTACGACCAGACAACCCAAAATCACAAGCTGCTCCAGCTGCCAACAAACGAAACCAAAGCAAAATAAATGAGCAAATAAGAAACCAGATGACATTATGCTGAAGCAAACAATTATGCATCCTTTCCGCTCAGAGGAAGCTCCCACACTCCCTGTTGAATTGGTTCGAGTTTGTCGGTTTTTGGCTTGCCCACCATGAAAGAAAGTATTTTTACTGCCCAGCGTATACAGCCGTGGAAAGAATTAAGAGACCGCTCTATATTTTTAAACAAATACACATTTTTAAATACCGGTTTAATTGTGGTTCTGTTGGCAGAAGGTTATGCTGGGCAACAGGTTACTTCCAAGTTCAAAATTCCTAAGACAGCAGCACAAAGTGAAGCAGGAGAAACTGGGATTGACAAAAAACCAGCTAGTTAAAGGGGCGGAAGTGACATTCTAATGCCAGAGATGACCGTCAACTTGTCCGACAGCTTCTCATGAACCAGGGGATGACACCAAGTGACCTTCAAAAGGAAACATTAAGTGCAGGCGTGAAGTGCAAACGTGGACACATTTGTATCAGGCTCCTAGAAGCAGGACTGAAGTCCCATAAGGCAAGGAAGAAGTCCTTCATCACTGAGAACCAGGCTGCAGTTTGCAAAAAAATATATATTATTCAGTGATGCACACCCATAAATTGAGAAATAAGTGAAATGAAAATTGTGCTGTGGTCTCAAATTTTTATACATATATATATATATATATATATATATATATATATAATCATTAATAAAATTTTAGGTACAATATGCCTTTATAAGTTATTAATCAAATATATTAACTATTGAGTTCTATTTCACTTAGTCATTGGTGTGACACGCAATACAATACAGCATATTTGCACTTAATTAACTGGCTTTGATCAGTGCTAAATCGTGCAGAAAGCTCCCAGTGTTCTCTTACGGACAAAAAAATCTGCAGGCAGTGAGAAGGCGAGCAGCCGCTAGCATGTTTGCACAGTCCCTTCAGCGTCGTCGTCCCAGTGACGCCGCGCCGCGGTTCAGCGGCAGTTCCCCTCATTCCCAGCAAATCCAGCCCACAGACTCCGCACTCCTCACGCTCCCGGGACCCAACAAACTGCCGAGAGCCCGGGGGGTAGCTGGGGGTCCTCGGCGTCATTATCTGCGCTCGTTTGCTCCGGCCTGGCAACCGTCCACCGGTCGGCGATCTTGATTTAACGAGCCTCAGCTCCGCATTCGGAGTCAGACTTTCAAAGAGGGCAGAAAAAAAGCACTGGAATTTAGCCCTTGGGGGGGGGGGGGAGGTGAATAGACCTGTCACAGGTTATTAAGAATGTAAAATATAAATAGAGATAAGACTGACAATAGCCTGTTTAGCAACGGGGATGACCACACCCAGAGAAACTTCGTATAAATAGGCCGTGGTTACGAGTTCACTGTGACCCCCAGGCCAAGCCGGTGCCCCCCAGGGAAACAGGTAAGTAGAGAACAGCAGCAGCACCTGTGCTGCATAAAGAAGTGGGAAAGTCACCCAGGTTAGCCAACCTCTGCTTTTTGACACACTGATTTATAGCCACGTTACCACATCCTGCGAAAAGCTCTGTTCCCTCTGGGTGAAAGTAAAACAAAAAAAAACCAGCGACATGCAGTGCTGCACAAAGTCACGCCAGGGACCCGCAGCGTATTGGAGACGCCGATCCTCCTCGGGTTTATTTGTCGGGCTGGACGATCCCAGTGCGAGATGCATATGGCCCAAGCGCAGGGATATTTCCACAGAAGCATCGGAACATGCCCCCGTTTTCAGTCCCAGTGCGGTCGCTTCTCTGGCATCTCTGGCTCGCTTCTGCACTGTCACTGGTCCTGCAGTGTGACATGATGGGGGGGGGGGGGGGGGGGTGGGTATCTGACACCAAGGTAAAGTCCATTTGTGAGCCCCCACCTTCACCTGTATAATGTTATTAAGGATTTGGAAGTGGCAGCCACTGCAGATCAGACCCTAAGACTCCGTAACCCATCTGTAAATGCCCAACTCCCCCCAGACTAAAGCCAAAACAGCTGTCCTTTGTGCTGTCCCAAACCCTAAAAGCTCCCCCTTCCAAACCCCCATCTCCATGTTGTCCTGTTTACCATCCAGACTCAAGTGAATCTCACACCATGCGTTATTTCCTCATAACATCAAGAGCTTTATGATACCATCTGACACAGATTCCCTGCGTGTGCAACACCTGAAATCTGTTGCCATGTTCTTTTGATTCATGACACCCGTGGGGAGATTAAAAAACCCAGAAAAATCAATACTACTTACATCACCCAGTAGACAGAAGGATGTCAATCAAAGAACATGTAACCAGAAAATACCGGCAAAGCCTTTACTTCACTGTACTTCAGCATACTTCACCATACTTCATCATACTTCTCAGTGCTTCACCATGCATTTCCATACTTCTCAAGGCTTCACCATGCTTCGCCATACTTCACAATACTTCACCATGCTTCGCCATACATCAGCATACTTCATCATACTTCACCATACTTCATCATACTTCTCAGTGCCTCACCATGCATCTCCATACTTCTCAATGCTTCACCATGCTTCGCCATACTTCATAATGCTTCACCATGCTTCGCCATTGCATAATGGACTGTACAGTGCTGCTAACTCACACTGGACTTTTAACCTTGCTAGTGAGAGAGATGCTCAGGTAAATCTCCCTGTTGCTTGCCGGGCTTTTGGGGGCTTCTTGCAGTCTTGTCTGAGGCTCAGTGGGGCCGTCACATTGGTAAGCTGGCAGCCTTTTCTGAGCACGCCCGGTCGCTTTCCGATCACACCAAATTGTTGGGGGAATAACTGCGGGATATTTTCTGCCTTGGCAGCATCTCTCGCGTGGATCCCCGCGTCCCAGCTGTCACTCATGGCTGCCCGGAGCCCTCTCACGCTCATCTGTGTGTGCGGGAGTTTTCGGGAAACCAAAAATATGTGCCTGTCCTACGCCGTTGGCTTACAGTAACCCTGTTTATAGCAGGTTAGGATGCTGGCTCACATCCATTCCTCTGTTTTAGGGTTTTTCGAAGTGTGAAGCTAATTTGTGATTCCTGGCCCACTCTGAAAGCCGGCCCCCAGTAATAAAAAAAAAAACAAAATGGCAATGATGAGGGCACCCTATTAAACAGAGTGATAAGCATCCAGATAATTATTGGGAATGGAGACCAGTGTAAGTTTGCTTTTGATGCCTGTCTTTGGGGTAATCAATTGTCCACCCCCCCCCCCCCCAACCTACCAAAATGTCTTCCATTCCAGGAACCCTATCCTTCAACTTATGACACAAACAGTGTTTATGTTCCCGTCCCTTAAGATGACGTTTAACACTTTGCTTCAGACCTGACCGCCCCCTATAAACTGCCCGCAGCACAGACTATATATCTGAGACATAATTACAGATACAGGAAATTCTGGTCGATATAAGATGTAACCGCTGGCTTCCAAGAAATGATAATTGCTTAATTAATGAAATAAACAGGCAGTGAGTAGGCACCCTGACGACAGGCTGAGGACCCCACAGCCGGTTTTAGAGCTGAGGGTTACTGCTTCTGGCATAAAATAAATGTTTCTGTGTCCATCTGTCTGTCTCTCTCAGTGGCCACTTTGCTGTGAAAGATCTTTAAAGGGTCTTTCTGTTAACAGGAAATGGATTTCTCTTTTTTTTTGTGCGCCAACAATCATTGTTTCTGTTGTGAAGTTTAATAGACGCATCCTAGGATGGCCATTGCCTTAAAAGGGTTTCTTTTCCCCATTTTGGCAAATTGGATTTTATCGCTGGTTCATCACCTCTGGGAAATCTGTTGTAAAGCACTTTGTGACAGCTTGCTTGTGAAAACAGGCTATGCTAAATGAAATTAAACAAAATCTGAAATTAAACACAATTCGCCTGGCTGCTAAGTGGCTGCAATTTTTAGCCCAGAGTGGAGTAATGAGGATGTACTTGCCAGCTCTGATCCCACAGGGGGGGTCACCTGGTTCATATGACTCTGTCAAACTGCTTACAGTGCCACACTCACCTACTCATTCAGCTTGTTACTCAACCAAAGCAGATCACACCACTCAAGGGTAAAAGGGTGAACTTGCCGGTTCTACCCCAAAATGCCGAACCCGGTCTTTAATCTGCAATATCCATCCAGCCACCCGTCCATGCATTTTCTGTAACCATTTGTCCTATTCAGGGTCACGGGGGTTCCAAAATCTATAGCAAAGGTTACGGGTGCAAGGCAGGGAACAACCCAGGAAGGGGTTTCAACCCATCGCAGGGCACACTCACACACCATTCACTCACACATGCACACCTATGGGCAATTTGCATGATAATCAGCATGTTTTTGGAGAAAATGGAGCACCTAGGGGAAACTCCTCAATGACACAAGCAATGGACATACAAACTCCACACACAGATCTATCTAACCCAAAACATATATAGCTGGTGGGATGGCCTCTGCTTTGGGTCTGTCCTTAGTGCAGTGGGATGGTCTCTGCTTTGGGTCTGTCCTCAGTGCAGTGGGATGGTCTCTGATTTGGGTCTGTCCTTAGTGCAGTGGGATGGTCTCTGCTTTGGGTCTGTCCTTAGTGCAGTGGGATGGTCTCTGCTTTGGGTCTGTCCTTAGTGCAGTGGGATGGTCTCTGCTTTGGGTCTATCCTTAGTGCAGTGGGATGGTCTCTGTTTTGTGTCTGTTCTTAGTGCAGTGGGATGGTCTCTGCTTTTAGTCTGTCCTCAATGCAGTGAGATGATCTCTGCTTTGAATCTGTCCTTAGTGCAGTGGGGTTTGTCTCTGCTTTGGTTCTGTCCTGTCCTCAGTGCAATGGGATGATCTCTGTTTTGGGTCTGTCCCGTCCTCAGTGCAGTGGGATGATCTCTGCTTTGGGTCTGTCCTGTCCTCAGTACTGTGGGATGATCTCTGCTTTGGGTCTATTTTCCATGCAATGGGATGGTCTCTAATTTTACCGTCTTGTCCTCAGAGCAGTGGGGTTTGTCTCTGCTTTGGGTCTGTCCTGTCCTCAGTGCAGTGGGATGGTCTATGCTTTGGGTTTGTCCTCAGTGCAGTAGGGTTGTCTCTGCTTTGGGTCTGTCCTGTCCTCAGTACTGTGGGATGATCTCTGCTTTGGGTCTATTTTCCATGCAATGGGATGGTCTCTAATTTTACCCTCTTGTCCTCAGAGCAGTGGGGTTTGTCTCTGCTTTGGGTCTGTCCTGTCCTCAGTGCAGTGGCATGGTCTCATGCTATTTCACACTCCCTCCTTCTACACTTTCCCCTCTTTCTTTCTCACTCTGTCTTCCCATCCACCCACAAGTCATGTCTGAAATGAGGGCACCACATCACAGGTCTCTGGGGGCGGTGTGATCTCTGTGCAAATGACTTTGAACCCCCCCCCCCCAGATGGGAAATGGGTCCCTGAGCTGAGCAGTACCCAAAGTCACACTGAAAACGCTTAAACTGGTAATCAAACTTTTATTCATTTCAAACAGATCTGTAACATTTCCTGCTCCATTAATCAGCCAAAATTTTAATCCAGTACTTTTCCTGGTGTCAGAAAACTTTTTTTAAATCTGTTAAAATGTCCCTTCAGTCATTGTAAGTACAACACACCCATTTATTTATCTGTAACAATATACATCTCAGGGTGGTGTGGGGGGAATGGATGCCTCCCAGCTCTAGTGTTATAGCTTTGAAACTGGCCCCTTCTGTGTCTGTTTGTTGTTTACCCTGTTTTGGTCAGGTGCCTTATCACAGTCCCCAAATACTGGGACATGGCCTCTCTGAATTGGCCCCAGCATGGACTGGCATCCCACCCAGGCTGGGACCCTCCTTGTGCCCTGCGCTCTGATAGGCTCCAGGATAATCATGGAATAAGTGACATACATACCATTAAGTTTGCCTTGTTCCACAGCTTGCTCGTTTTAACTGGCTCCTGATTGGTCCTGAGCAAAAGAGCCGAACCAATCAAACTGATCGTGCTCAGGGTGAGAGCCGGGGTGAGTCTCAGGATGCGTACTCGACCGTACTTGCGTTTACATTAACCCGTTTTACGTCATCTTCCATTGCCGAAGACCAGTTCCAATACTAAGAACACAAGTATAGAGGTCGTTAAAAATCCTCAGACGTTGGTCTTGCTCCGCCCCAAATATCAAGGATACATCAGTTGGATCCTCGCCAGACGAGACCAATCCCATGATTCCTTTTGCCCCAAGTTCGTACTTGGAAGACAAGTACAGTCTTTGCGTTCTTGGTATTTAGATTCTCCCCTGGTGTCCTCATACCTTTCCCTTCATTTCGCCACACAGCTAACTAGTTGTCCTTTTTGTGCCATGGTTGATTTATAGCAGCACGGCGACAAAGGGCTGCACAGCATGGCGAGAGGCACGGAAAATGACAATAGGAAATGTACATGTGGCTATTCCCTCTCCCCACATCAGTCTCCTGCACAAAGAACTTCTGGCAGACATCTTTCTATCATGAACAAGTGCCGACGGACATTCACAAGATCCATTAGCCGCATTTATTATTCAGCACTTTTACGGCGAGAATTCTTTTGAAGAGCTTTTCTCCCTTGGGGTTGAAGGGAAAACAGTGCCAGGCAGGAGGCCCGAGGATCCAGGCTGACCACAAGGTTGCCTGTTTAGCTCCGGGAATGAGTCCCGAAAGACCTGGCAGGGAACTAATCGGGACCAGCGGGATCCACATCAGCTACTGTGCAATCAGTTAGCTGCTAATGCTACTGAAAGCAATGCTAATGCTACACAATAACCTGCGATCATGCCGGACATCATTCTTCTTTTCCCCTGAGCAAAAATACAAATGGTGTATTTACGGCATGAAATTGCAGGACTCTGGGATGATATACCTGTCAATCTGTAAACAAAAGTAATGCAATTCCACCCTGCTACCGCGGTGTCTCCAAAATCCACTTAAAAATCTGACACGTCAGTAGGAGGTGAGGGGTAGAGGGCAGTAGGTGACTCCGTGGGTTAGGACTCTGTACGCGTCATCAGAAGGTCACCGTTGGCAGAGTGATTTTACTGTCCGGTCCTTGAACGAGGCCTTTAACCCTGATTGCTCCAGGGGGCTTTTGACCCGGCTTCCTTAAACATACATCGCTTTGGATAAAAGCATCTGCTAAATAAAATAAATGTATGAAATGTACATACGTATGGGTGGGGAATAAAAAACCAGAAGAAATATTTTCCTAAGTCTGTCCCATGCTTTTATGCTGTGTTACATCAAAGACACGTCTGTTTGATCTTTAGGCACAACCTTATTTAAAGTCAAAAGTGTATTTAACAGGAACAAAAGAAGCCAAATTAAAATTTGAGGGGTACAAGCTCCCTCCATCCCCCCCAGATCCTGCGCTCCTGTGTGGAATGATAGCAAATTAGCATCGGCCGCACTCACCTATCACCATGGCATCACCTTCAGGGTCTCCTTGTTGCTGCCCTACCGACACGCTGCACCTGTTGGTCTAAGTCACAGCGTCTGTAACTCACAGCCGCCAAATCGCTCTGCGCATCCTTTTTGGCCTTAATTAATCAGCTCTTATGCCCCCCTCCATAGCCCGCTGAAGACAGGGCGCAGCTGCTCAGAGTGGCCGGCACTCGGCGTCCAGGCCATCTTTCATGTTGGCTTTAGTCCCGGTCATTATCGATTTCCTTTGGAGGTATTGGCTTTCTTCCGCATGATTTGCCGGGGTTCCTCTTTGTGGCCTCCTGTGACTCCAAGCATACGGTTCCATGTGACATCGGTGCACGAATGACCCTGCGGGGCGCACCCCGGCGGCCCAGTGAGGGACAAGAAATTGTTTTACGACTTCCCGGGGTCATATCAGATGTTTCCCAGACTGGATTATGCTGCGTGATATCAGTCGGTTTCACAGGTGGGAAACCATGAAGCATTATCACGCTGGCAGGCTGTGGAAGGAGAGGCGTGAAGCGGACGGGCAGCGAGCCACAGAGAGCGCGTCTCCCTCGTGATAAGCTCATGGTCACGTGACATGTGGGCAGAAACAGGTCAGCCACAAAAAAATATGTAGCATAAGAGAAAAGATAAGGCCTTATCACATGTAGCCGTTTTAAAAGTTTGCTTCGACTTTGAATTAAAGGCCCTCATGAAAAAAGACAGATATCCCTACATGTCTGCCCTGTAGTCCAGTGTTTCAGTCCTCAGGAACACATTTTTGCTCCCAGCCCACATTTTTGCTCCTTCCCAGCTCCCTATTAATACTGCATTTTTTTGCTATTTATTTCACAGAGTTTAATGCCCATACAATTGTAATTCTAGAGTAAGTGTAAGGTAACTTCCGCAGGTCTTCGAAGTGAAAAGGCTGGTGCAGGGTCGATATAAATCAAATTTCAAGCTCAATATAAATTTTACGCAGAAAATTGTAGCTATAATTTAAGCAGCTGAATTACAAATTCTATCTTCATTCTCCAATTTTATCTTCACTCTAAACTGTGCGTCTGAGAACCGTACCCGTGTTTTAACATCTAAGGTCCAGTAACAGGTCAGCGAGGGGGCGCGGTGACAGTTCAGGTGACACGGGCAGGCTGCTTAATTCTGAACTCGACGCGCCCCCCAGAATCCCGTGTGATCGCAGATGCCCGGATGGAAGCAGGGGGGTGATGACCTCGATTTCCCAGCGAACAAGCCCCCACACCAATGAGCTGCGGTCTTGCCTGGCCGATGAAGGACTCCAGCTAGTTAAGTCCTGTTTATCGGCGTCACCCCTGACCCTCCCCCCCCCCCCCACTCGCAAGCCACAGACATATAAAACCTGTAATGAGATTTCACAGCGACAGACCATGTAACCTTTATGACAATCGCATTACTCTCCCGTCAATATCTGCGAGCGCGCATTAGCCAAGTGGAATCGCACCATTAAATACTGCGCTGGGGTATCGGACGCCATCCCTTTGCCCTTAACGACCGTTGTCCTGTAGACGTTTTCTATATTTATTCATAGAAAATATTCATAGGAAGCTTTCGTGCATAACTCATGCTGAACGGCATCCACTGGTCACAGAACGACACTGGCCAATGAAGGGTTGAAGATTTCGTTCGGCGTCTCACAGAAAATGGAAGTTATATCGTCCTTTTTATTCGATCTGTGATTTTTGTTTGGACCAGAACAGCGCCATTCTGGAGAGCCTAGCTGATGTTGGTCGGGTTGATTAAAGTTCCCAAGCTGAGGATGGGGGGGGGAAGTGGGTGGCGAGGTGATGTTAATAGGTTGCAGGAGGTCTGCAATGGCCGGCGTATAGGGCGACGCAGGCGGCCTGTGAGTGAGGCCCGTCCCTCTGCATACTGACCAGATAAAGCATCAGTCGTAGAAGCACAGCGAGCGGCATGTGATCCATTTAAGTGGTGCCAGTAACAGCCGATGTTAATAATTGATATTGCACTCTGTGTTTTATTGACTGCATTTGCACTCTCTCCAGGACTCAGTGCAGATTGTAATGGTTCCGTTTGGTCCTGCTGGTTTAATCTCATTAGTATAATACTGCACTGCTGCCATCATCATCATCATCATCATCATCAACGTTAGCATCATCATAATACACCCATACATATGTTCATACATACATAGATATATACATACATATTCACAGGACAAATGCATATGTATATGTGTTTGAATGCATAGAGTATATAGAGAAAAGCTTATATCATGCATACAGCTATAAACGTCATAAACATTCCACTTACTAGGGGCTGCTGTTGGGGGGGGGGGGCCAGGCCCCTCCCAGCTATGACCAGCAAAAGAGGTTACATGGATGGGTATATCATTTATACATACCCTGTATATGCCCAGCATACATCATACATACACAGTACATACTCTGTATATACCCAGCATACATCATACATACACTGTGTATATCCTGCATATACCCGTCATACATCGTATATACACAATACATATCCTGTATATGCCCAGCATACATCATACATGCACAATACATACCCTGTATATACCCAGCATACATCATACATACACTGTGTATATCCTGTATATACCCGTCATACATCGTATATACACAATACATACCCTGTATATACCCAGCATACATCATACATACACTGTGTATATCCTGTATATACCCGTCATACATCATACATACACAATACATATCCTGTATATACCCGTCATACATCATATATACACAATACATATCCTGTATATATACCCAGCATACATCATGTATACAGTTTCTTCTCAGCCCTGCTCGGTTTATTCAGTGTTACAGAGCAGCTCTAACACTCTGACTCTAGCAGGAATCCTTAAGCGCTCGTCTCTTACTGTATGGGGTTTCGCTTCTCTTCCAGGGCACCGATGGCCTGTTTGCCGAATACCCAATGAGAGCTCTGGGACGTAGGATGGAATGAAATCTGAGCATGGCCTGCTGCTGGCACATTGAGGGACCAAAGGACGGAACACCTAACCTTTTTGGGATGTGTTTTCCTGAGCTGGGGCTCTTTCTAAGCCGCAAATGTTGGCTGATCTGGTCTTGCGGCAGAAGAGCGCTCAGGGGGATCTGCACAGCCTTTGGCCATCTTTAGGGACTCGGAGCAGACAGCGAGCCAGTGAGCCAGGAGTGTGGAGTATGGGCTTCGAGTCAGGAAGAAGAATGAACCAGCAAGAAGCGACTGACCTGGATCTTCAGCAGCACTCAGTGACAGACATTTAATGACACGGAGAATGATGGCTGGTGTGGGGCTCAGCAGGTTATGGGTCATTGCCAGTGTCTGGAAGGTCATTGGTTCAAATCCCCTGATGGTCGTATGAGCGCTGAGGCCATTGAGCATGGCTCATAACCCCAGCTGACCCTGGGATGCTGGCTGACCCTGCTGGCTGACCTTGCTCGCCGACCCCAAGATTTACTCGCCGGCATGTAACTTGGGATGAAAATAAGCATGACTACCATGTAAAATGTATACAAAATAACATATGATTTGACACGAGCAGGACCCAAAGTCTTAAGTTTCACATCCCTAGTTCTGCTTTACTTATGTCATGCACACTGGCAATTTGCTGTTCAGGAATCTATTTTTATACTTCATCTGGGGAGTAAATTATCCTGAGACTATTTGTACGGAGTGACGTGCTATTTGCATAGCTGACATTTTCATCCAAAGTGACTTACATGACTAACTTTTCCTGTTTTATATGGATAGAAATCTACTGAAGCAGAAATGTGTTCCTCTAGGATATAATATTTTGTTTCCTAGATCCCAGATGCCCCACTCCCCTTCACACACCCACGGAGAACCTGAAGATCCACTCCTTCTGCTCAGGACTCTCCGTTCTCTATGAGAAGGACAGACTTTGGGTAGAGCCGCAGAGATCCTCGAGCTACCGAAAGATGTTAGGGCACAAATACACTGCAAGTTCGTGTGGATCAGATGTTAAAATCATTTGCGCTATGAGCCGCATCCATATGAATCAAACATACGATAATAACACATATGTTAACACGTTCGCTAACACCACGGACATATTTCGACTGAGACGACACCCTCGTGTTTCCATGAATGAGTGGACAGATCGCATTCAAAGCCTGTTTCACAAGCCTCCATAAATGTTAAATCCAGACAGATGTTGAGGGAATCATGTGACAGAAACGTGACACAGATGTAGACGTTCCACTTCTACATGACGTTTAAGTTCTGCTCTATACTACATTATTAAGCAAACACCATTAGAGTATATTCTGTCTATTCTATACTACATAGAGTATAGTGCAAGGGCGTCGTTATTTTAGCCTCAACGCTAATCTTCCTGTAAAAAAAAGTCAAACCTCAGGTAAACCTGATTTTTTTAGATAACTAGAATCTCCCCTGGTATAGTGCATTATAATAATATATAGCAGATATTATTCTGCACTTTGATACTGCACGGGAAAATTATTTATTGTGTTGCAGCCATAGTCATTATGTATCCATGCCAACAAATGTGATGTCATGTAGCGCAAATGATTTGACATCATATTGTGTAATTGTGTTGATTTTAAAACCATTTACTGATAGTCACTTGAATTGCATTGTGTTGGGTAAAATGTGATGTGGGGCTGACTAAGCTCAGATACGCACTGAGTCACAAGATCTAGCCTTTTGTAAGGGTCATGAAGACATCCACAGTACTGTCATCCCCTCAGCTGTGGCTGTTTCAGAAGCAGGGGAATGACCCTGTCAACAGGTCAAGGGAGCGAACACGTGTTGGATATATCAACGGCATCGTCCTGCCTGGCGAGGAGATGTGAGCTGGCTTTCTACACTTTCCTGCCTCGTTTTTGAGGAGGCATAACGCTCCCTGAATGGAATAAGAGCTCCTTTTTAAGCAATGATTTCTCCCAAATCATAAATCCAACACAGAAAACGGATTTTCAGAGGGTCATGGATCGGAAATCCCTTGAAGATCTCAGCTGAGTGAGATCGGGTGCTTGCGGTGTGATCGTTCTGAGGCGCGTTCCGTTTCTGTGCCGTGGTTAATTCCGAGCAGCTGAGAGCCAGCTTTCACCTCAGGGTCTCATACAAGGAGAAGCATTGACTCCTGGGACAGCTCCCTGCCTCCCTGAAGTCAAATTCCACCAAGAGTTTCTCAAGACACCCCCGAAGCCTTCCCTCCCCAACCAGACAAATACTCTTACTGCAGGATAATTAGAGACAGCAACAGTGCCGTCACTGTGTTAATGAACAGCTTTGGAGTGGCTCTGCTCTTCAAGCTAAGTCTTCCAGATCCAGACCATGAGTAACGGCTTCAAGGAAACATTATTCATCCCACTTTCTTTCAAAAAGCAGGTGATACACTTAGAAAGATACCCAAACACTTCCTTAAATTAGTTTGTCTGGCGTTAACCTTCTACCCTCTTGAAATGGAAACTGAAAACAGTGTTGTGTTCATCTAGCTCAGATGACATCATACATCTGCAGAATGCTAGACAGAGTCATGCCAAGCGAAACCGGGGAACACGCTTTTGTTTTGCTTTCGTCTTATGATGACTTGCTGTTGTGTTTTGAGAACCGCATTCATCGCATTCCTTCTTGGATTAGCGGTCGTCCCACGCCAGATGTTCGCCAGCGGGCAATCCGGGGAGGGTGGGGGGGGGGGGGCTGAATCCGATCGGGTCAGGTCTCACTAGCGTGGAAGAAGAGTGTCTGCAGGCTTGAAAGTGCGAGGGTCATCAAAGCGTGGAAGCTGCAGGAGATGATGGACAAACAGTGACCTCCTGACCACCGCCGCCCGGTGTAACGTACGTACACAAACATGGGCGATATAACTCGTCTGCTATTAAAAAAGGGTCAGTCAAGGGTTCAGTTCCAAACAAATTTCAATAATGCAGAAGAGGGCAGCAACTGTCGTCAGTTTGGTTAACAAAGATTACTGTAAAACACAAATACACTAAACTTAACCCATACGATCGGTTCAGTACCCGTGCTGTTCACCCACACGGAGACCAAACGGAACAATGACTGACATACAGACCTTTCACATGGGAAGAACGCACGAAAGGTCGATGGTGTGTAAAGATGTAAGCTGATCCAAGTATCTGGGAACGCGATTGAACACAATGGATTCCTTCATGCTTGCGTGATTTTAGTTTAGTAACCCTGGCAACCATTAATCTAGTCATTAATCATGTAAATATTATTTTGTTTTTACTACTGTATTGATATTAAGATGCGAGTCTATCATTCAAATTTCAGAAACTGAAGAATTGTTTAAAGTATATAATTTAATTAATTGATTGATTTAAAAGAAGGCCTAATGTTACTTCATATATATTTTGAAGATTGAACATCTACAGTACTGTGCAAAAGTCTTAGGCAGTCCAAAGAAATGTTTAAAGCTATTTATCTGGGTAGCAAGTGTACTTTGGCTTAGAACAAAAAAAAAAACACACAATTTAACATTAGAACATGTGCAGATTAAGAGTAACACAATAAAAACTAGTAATAATTTCTTCTGCTTTCTAAAAAGTTACTGATATCTAGTTGGATGGCTAGATGAACACCGCTTCAGTTCCCAAACTTCTCCTCAGGGGCACCTCAGCCGTTCCATGATTTTGTTGAATTTCATCAACAGCTCAATTTCAACCAATTAAATATATTGGTTTAAAAAGTCAGTGACAGATTGACTGAGCTGTATGGGGTTTGCTAGTGGCCAAGTGAAAAAATACATGGCTGCACTGGACGGTCGCTGCAAATACCAGGATGATTTTAGCAGAGGTTCTGAAATGGCTGAGCTGACACACTTTGACAGGCATAATATCATAGTTTTACACCAACACGAGGATAATCTAAACATCATTTTCTTTGCCTGCCTAAGACTTTTGCACAGTACTGTACCACCAACAATAGCACTAAACAAATTTAGCCTTTATACAAAGCGACAAATTTTAGCCCATTTTTTAGTGAAGATAACTTCCCTGGTCACAGTTCCAGCAGCAGGACCCTCCAGGGAATCACGGCGTCTGCCTTTGAGTTGTGAGTCTCAGGTCACCTTTATCTTATCAGACAAATAATCACACAGGTCTGCTATGAAAACTGCTACTGTGTTTGGGAATTTGTACATGTCACGTTTGTTTTTAAGATCAGACGATCGGTGATGTGGGGCTGAGTCATCAGGAGTAGGCAAATATGATATAAGGCAAGGCCTTAGATGTCAATCTCCTTGAAATCTTCACGCTGTAACTGTATACCTGTGTAGTCATAGCGATAGCCTTTCTGCAGAATGCATCGTTCTGCCTTGACCTCGAAGACCATTGCCTTTTTCTCACGTTGTACGCGCCCATAAAATGCTTCTTTTCCCTAACATCGCCAACCAACAGCATCAAGTAAAGACACAGCCTTCCTTCAGCTAAAATGTCTTCCAGAAGAAACATATGTCCCCAAACACCATCCCAAACTCCCAGTCCAAAAAAACGTGATTAAAACCTAGCAAATTTCTCGAGCAAAGCATAATAATTTATGCTGAAGATATCAGTTTTCCTCTAGCGTCTGTGTGCACTTCTTCGCTAGTTGTTAGCATTTTTGCTGCTAATGACCAGATTATTGTCTTTGTTCTACAAAAGCAACGTTATCTCACTAAAAGTAGCTATTTTCATGATGCTGACGCTCTTTGCTTGTTAGTGAACCAGGTTCTCCTGGAGACTTGAGCGCCGTACATCTGCGTGTCGGCTTTCTCTTGAAGTAGTGAAGGAAACGTGATAGCACTGCCGGGCTAATTGCATTAAAGGCTTTTTGTTCTCTGTGAAAAAGCTACGTATCAATCATGGATCCCGGTCAACTATCTGTGAGTGAGAGGACGAGCATAAAAGAAACTAAGAGGACTAACTCAACCAATGCACACCACTGGTTTATAACAAAATGCTAAAATGCTAAATGATATATTATTCACAGTTTGCACAGATGGAGACTGAGAAAGTTGAGAAATGACCAATTTCACCAAATATGGTGGAGAAAGGCATTGAAGAAGGATGTGTGCTTTGTACAGATCACTGTTTTTCAATCCTGGCCCGTTTGACCTACTGCATAAATGGTCGTTTTTGGTCCATCTGAGCTCTTGATTTATAAGACAACAATCAGTTACTATCATTTAATTCAAATAAATGTTACTTGGGGACGATTTTTTTTATTACATGGAACCAAATAAAAATACACTTATGCATAAATGACATTCATTTCCATGCAGCGACAATTTGTGAAACTTTAAGAAAACAGATTAGCCTGTTAGAATGAGATCTATGAATCTGTAAGATCTATGAAAGAGCTGTAAATATTTAGTCAATAAATGTTTAGTCCAATACCATCTAATGGCCCATAAAGTAAAGAATAATGTTGATTAAAAATGAAGCATAATTTAATTTTAAATACATACAGTAATATACTAAATACATAAATGGTACTGCCCCAGTAAAAAATTGGAAGGATTCAGAAAGTGGCACGACTTACAAAGTAGAAGCCTAAGTAGCCTTGTCTTCCAGAAGACTCCCCGAAACCACCGTCGTGGTTAAAGGAAGGTGCTCAGGTTAATGACGTCAAAACCCTACCTGTCCCAGGACGGCTATGTGTCGGTAACAGAACCGTCTCCCAGGATACTTTCCATAGCTGCAGTGACACATCATCACGAGGCGCCCACCCCCTTGACCAAAAGAATAAACCTTTTTACTGAGTGAGAGCCTGGCCTGCAGCGTGTAGGGGTGCTGAGTGTCCCCCTCCTGACCCCCATTTACTTCAAGCTATTTTCCCCCATCTGGGGGGGTACCAGACATGACCGTCAGCTGATGTGCTCGGCCACGCGGGGATCATTAGGGGGTGACAAACCGATCCAGCGTCAGATGGCCACAGGACTGAATAAACAAGTAAGAGAAGAAATAGGCTGTCAGCCCAGCAATGGCCGACGCGGCATTTGCATATAAAACACTTCGCCAGACAAATTTAAGAACAAATACCTTCCAGGGGTTTTAAAGTTAATGTTCAAAAGCAATTTTCGAATGGCGAAGGAGCACTTCCACTCGCTAACGCTCTTTCTGCCACTACAGTACGAAAAAGCGAATCTGGAAAAGGCATTTGTGTGCGCTAAATGCAGGACGCGGGCACTGCCCGACGTTGGCGAAGGCCCGGCCGCTTCTCTTAGTGGATCTGCGTCATTAACGCCGGGAGTTAAAAAGAAGCAGAGCCTTCAGTCGCCAGCTTACCTCACAGACGGTATCTACACAGGCAGGGACAGCGGAAACTGAGCAGCAGGGAGATTTAAGGTGAAACGATCAGTGGGAGTAGATGAAGCATCCACCGTGAATCCAGGGAACTGCAGGCCAGCGACCTCAAATGACTGGAAGGATCCTCTGCTGGCAAATAAAAGTCACACACGGCATCACCGCGTTGCTCATATAACGGCAGAGTCTGCGTAACCGAAAATTCCCTTTTTGGTAGAAAAAAAAAATAGGACTGAAAGGTTTTGTGGGTTTTATGTAGAGTTCGGAGTAGCGATTAGGCTTGATGTAATCAAAATTAAAGGAGGATATATTATTTTGCTAACCGTTACACTTATTCCTAAAAGGTTTTTGTGGAAAAACAACACCAAGTTTAGCGTAATAGCATTTAATGCAGCTGGAAAGGTACTGATGTTTGAGCTAGTGAGGCCTCTAACTGCTTATAATTATAAAAATCATTACAAAGTTCTAATATTCTTTGGGTAATTTAGGGCGTCTGATGACATAAACAGCACTGACAGGTAAGGGATCCAGTCCAATATAAACTTGCGAAGGATTTGAAAAGTGCAAAAATAGCTGTTAGACTGGTCCCAGGTCTGTGTTATGAGCCTGTTTGAGCTGCATGATGAGCCCATTTGATCTGCAGGGCATGGTCTGCTCGTAGGTATTTGGGTAAAAGGCCATTTGACATCGTTCTGCCAAGAGACGCGATTTTCTGGTAAAGAAAACGGGCACAGGTCGACAGAGGGATAGACACCGACATCACTGGTTTTATCACCATAGATACAGCTTCGCAAGCACACCTATAAAATTGCTGTAATACTATTATTAACACTGTTGTACTCAGCCTGACCACAGAGGCCAAAGTTGATAAATCCGTATTACGGGCAGTAATGGATTTTTCCACACGGAAGCGTCGCGCAGCAAACACGCCGCGTCTGTTCCTTCACGGAGGTTACCTGCAGGGCCTCCTGGCTGATTCATTCCTGCCCCCCGCTCGAATTCCCACTCGCCTGGAGCGACAGGCGCCTCGCTAACCAAGCTAGCATGCACCGAGAGTCGCGAGGGAGTCAGTCGACCCCGGGGACGCTCATCTTACCGTGACGGACTGACTGGTAAACCAGCCGTTCGGTGTTACAAGTATTCACAGTATGAAAAGCCGCCCCCCCCCCTCCCCCCCCACACACACACACAGATACACCACCCACACCACAAACGGTGGATTTGTAATGGTTCGATACATCCAAGGCCAGCCCATGCCAAAACAAAGCAAGTTCTAATTAGGAGAGAAAAAAAAAGAAAACATGCTGATTTCTGTTCCGTTGTTGCAGAAATTCTATTAGCGTCGAGGGAGAAAAACGGGATCCCAATGCACTCTCCTCATTGTAATTCAATGTCAGTGACACATCACGTTATTGCTAAGGAGAAATGGGAACCAAAGGGCGGTTTTTAAAATATCCGCTTGTGTAAACTGTCAGGTAAAATTGGTTCAGTGCGAATTCTACATTAGAATAATTACTCTCTTTATTATTATCGATTTAGACTGATGTCTACTGCTAGGGCAATATTTCTCCTTTATTACAGTAATGCACCTGGAATTAAGGTTTTTTTAACAGTACATTGTCGACTTCTTAATGGATATTTCAGGGCGCAGCCTGAGAGAAGCTGTGTCAATCCTAAATATAACTCTGAAATATCTGTCTGTATTCCTGTCTGATCAAAGGCTGTCAGCTGTATTTTACTTCTGAGTTTTAACTGCTCGGAACATTACAGTGAGATGCAACAAGATGCTCTTTCTTTTCTTTCACTCACGTTATTCCAGCTCCTGTTGGCCGATCAGACCTGTGATGGACAACCCCGGTTGTAACAGCAGCGGTCTAACGTTCCGGAAAAGCCTTCCCAGAAGTCTATGTTGTAAATGAATAAAGAAGTTGTATTTTTATATGGTTTGCACAATAAAAGTCCTTATGTGCTGGTTTTAAGTTTCAAGAGTTTTGGTTGTAAAAGGCTAAACACACATCATCATAAGGTTGAGTTGCTTCCTAACAATTCTTAAATCCTTCCAATAACGTTAGACAGATGTTTTCCGAGAGCTGAAATGAACATTCCGGAATTATGCAGAGAATGAGATGAATGTATGCTCTAGGCATATGAATGTGTTCGTTATAGTGGTGCTTTCATGACCAGAGCCTGTTAGCTGGGACCACAATGGAGAATCGGGTGTAGGCCCTGAGGTGCCAGCCTGGCTGGTTTGACCACCAACTCCCCCAGCCCCCCCCGCTGGCTGCGATCACATGGCTCAGTCATCCACTAAGCATGGGAATGCTGATGATGTAACGCCAATTTGCAACTCAACAGGAACCCTGTTAAGTTACACAAAAATGCGACCAGAAACCCGATTGGCACTCAACGTGCCTGGTGACGCGAGCGGTTTCGTGGCTTCGAGCCGTGTTCACCTTGCTTCAAGAGCATAACCTCTTTTCAGCCACTAGGGCAAAGCCTGTTTGCTTCGCCCAGATCCCTGTTAATTTTAAGTCCTGGGAGGTTAGAGACGTATTATTCCCTGGAAAGAGATGCATTAGTCCAAAATCCCCTTTGCTTTTGCTATAGTGCTGTCAGATTTCACTTAATGTTTGAAGCTTCTTGGGATTTTAAGTGTATCTGCATGGCTTAAGACAGGGGTAGGGAACCTGATTAATAGACAGCCAGTGTGGGTGCGGGATTTTGGGATGGCCTCTCAATCAGCCAATAACAGTGGATTCCAAGGACTGGAGTTGAGAATCACTGCTTTATTATTGGCTGATTGAGAGGTCATCCCAAAAACCCGCACCCACAACGGCTCTGCATGAATCAGGTTCCTTACCCCTGGCCTAAGAGGAAGGCCGGGGCCCAGCTTGTCCTGAAAACCCCTTTGATTGGATCTCTAAACTATACAACGGTACAAAGCCATAGATGAATGCAGTGGCTCCGTCAATAGGAAGGTAACAGTGTTCAAAAACAATGTGAGACATTACAGAAAGGCCTCTGGGTAGTCGTCAGGTACCGAAACACCTGAAAAAAAAGTAGAGAAGAATATGACCCATAATACGTCTCATAAAATATTTTATTTAAAGAAATGTTTTACATTAAAAAGCCCCGTAATCACTGCCAAGCACTGATTCGTGAGATGGATCTGATACGTGGGTTCGGAAATGTAGCCAAAATCTCAGGAACTGTTTTTTCTGGAATTTGAGTGAACAAACTCAAGGACGAACAGCAGGAAAATTCTAAGGATATCTGAGGGGAGAATAGGAGGGAAAGACACGTGGACTTAATAGGGTCGTCACCGTGACGGACGCGCACGGGCCTCGGCCGATGCCGGTGCAGTGCAGCGAGAGCACCAAGTCCATCTACCGCGTGGCTCCCGAACCACCGACGTGCCAAGTCTTGTCAAACCGCTGGAATCTCAGATTTCGATTCCAGGGCACAAGTACCTGCATGCAGGGATTTCAGAATATTACTTTGAGAAACTGGAGAGCAGCCAGGACAGATTTTTCTATGAACGATAATTCTGCCGGGGGCAATTCTCTTTTATTGTAATAACAGGGCGCTCTGGCGATTCGTAACTGGGATCTCGGGTGCAGTACAGCGGCGGAACTGCATGGTCGCTTGATGTCTGGCACCTTGCACAAACCCGTGTGCCGACTGGACCACGGCACTTGCGCGACAGACGAAATGTCGCGATGCCGCGAGTGACCGGTGACGGCAAAAGCGATCGACCGATTCGTCTCCCCCCCATGTTTCTGAGAACGTTCGCTGCGAGCCACTTTTTAGGATCTTGAAAGGCCTAAAGTGTTAACACTCCCAGGGATGTTGGGGACTATACCGTCCATTTGGGAGAAAAAGAGCTTGGGATTCTTTCCTGGCTCCAGGGAAGGAGTGTCAGCACAGTGGGTGGGTTGGGGGAGGCGGGTTTGTGCATCTCCAAACATCTGTAAATTACGGTTTTGGGCTGGTATTTGCCGAAAGGAATCCATAAACATTCCTCGGGGGGGGCGTCACTGCCACTCATGGTGCATGCGCTTAGAAAGGGTCCTGGTAGTATATCAATCACTCCATCAAAACCTGTAACGCTGGGGGTGAATCACACTCTGCGAATGCGCTGTGAGGACGCTGATGTCACGCCCGCTGATGGACGGCACCGTGGTTATTTATGTAATGGAGACATGCGGCGGCTTGAGACGGACGCATATCCGTCATTTTCTGCTCGCTAATCCATACAGCTCTTCCGCACCCCTCCCTTGCATTATTTAACATAGTACTGAAAGCCAACAATGCACACGGGGATTAGCCCTGCCCCCTCCCCCCCCCCCCCCCCCCCCATCCCCCGATGGAGTTCTGCGTGGCTGCATTACACTTGCGGTGTTTCTAAGAAGCAGCTGCCAAGGCTTCACATTCCTGGGCTCAGAACGCCTCCGTGGGCTCAGCCAAAACGGGGTCCTGGAGCCCCCCGCTCCCACGCCTCCCAGATCCCACAGAGGGGCCGGTCTGACCCCAGGCATCCGGCCCCAAGTGAGGACCGGGCATCCTGGGCGAGTCACCCCCCTCTCCTCAGGAGTGCCATCCCCGAGGACCCAGCTTCTCACTGCGGTCTGGTCCAGAAATGTATTCCCAAATGCTCAGACCCCTCTGTCGGATCACAGTGCTGTTTCTCATACAGCAAATTCAAGCAAAACTGCCTGTGAAAGTCAGTCCTTTGGAGAAGCTGACCTCACAATCGCAAAGAGTGCCAGGTCCTTCATGCAGAGTGAAACAATTCTACACACTGAGCCCTGCACTGGGTGTGAGAGTTATTGAATTATATGATTATTGTTTGTTTTTGATCATCTATCTCCTTTCTGGACCATGCAAGCAAACGAAAGAAGCTTTCGCAGATTGCATTATCTATCTATCTATCTATCTATCTATCTATCTATCTATCTATCTATCTATCTATCTATCTATCTATCCTCATAACGAAAACCCTATCTTCCAACCTTTTCTCGTGGACAAGATCACAGGGATTATTATTATCTGCGTATGTATTAGTATTATTATAGTATTACTAACTAAGTAGTATTTAGGCTTTTTAATAACTCAGACACACACTTGGGCAGCTGGTGTTAGCAGTGAAACAGACACTCAGGCTTCCATCTGACACTGGGAGTGTTGACACAGACCGTTATTAGGTCAACTTTCATCCACTGAAATGTACAGTTGTCACGTTGACTTATACCAGTCTGGTCTAGTGGACATTTAAATTTTTTTCACCTTTGTTCAGGGTTCAAAAGGAGTGCATACAGGAGAGGTTGACATTCAAACGGATATAAACATGCACCATAAACAAAGGTGCTTTTTGCACATCAAACACTGAGGATGCAAGCGGTAATTGGAGGGTAATTACGGCAGCAGGGTAACGGAGCTCTCTTGTTTAACCTCGAGATTGTTTCTCTTAGGGGGCACGCGTGAGTCAGTACTCAAATAAACAGCAACATACTGTATAATCGCAAATCACACAGAGGCCAGTTCTGTCAGGGGTAATTGCATGTCAAAAAGTTCGAACCCATGACAAAAATAAACACACGCACACACAGGTCAGGGTCATATTTTTATGTCCTCGCTTGTCTGCCGCGACCCTGAATTTGCGGCGCAGTGATTCATTCTGACATCTGCGTCGCGCGTCGCTGTAAACAGCCGGTCCGGTGCTAAATTACGACTCCGGGAAACAACAAAAGTCAGTGAGCTGACAGCGTTTTACGGCTCTTCGGGTAGGAAATGGCTCCCTTGGGTACAGGTACCATGGCTGGACGCGGGATCGCGACCCGCCGCTTTAAGATCCGCGTTTCTTTTTCCCTAAATAGGCAGGAGGCAGGGCGCGTGCAGTGCGCTGTTGGAAGTGCTCTCCGTACCGGCTCCCATCACCGGCCCGTTGACGGCGGCAAGAGACGACACCCAGGGTTCAGTGTCTGGCGTCGTGACTCCTAGCGTCACTGACCCACATTCACCAGTGGATTTTAAGACTCTAAGGCGCTTGGCTGGCTATAGCCCACGCTGCAGATTAGTATTCCGGCTCAATAGCGGCGATGCGGTAAAGCCGCAGGAAGAAGTCGCATTTGCCGGAGATGCCGGGCTCTCCCACACACCCGCTGTAGCCTGCATATGCTGTGCTTATAGATATTTACAGAAATGCTTCCTAACCTGGGTTTGGGGTCATGTAAAAACCCTCCGTACCAATGCAGGCTGGGTTGTCGCCCATTGACCTTTCACATCTCCTGGACTATGGGCTCGATTCTGGTCCCTGGCCTTGTTCTTGTGGAGTTTTCCTGCCGCCTCATGAAATAATATACCCTGAAATACCCAAAGTGTGTGATTGAGTGAGAAAGGGTCAGATCCCATCCAGGTCCAGGTGGCCCCTGCGATACCCCCCAGGAGAGGATTCAAGCTGCCTGTGACCCTGTATTGAATAATCGGTTGGGGGAAATGGGTGGTGTGACTATTATGTGGTCAAAGTACAGAATTTTCATCAAAGATGACTCCATATTACCCCATTTCATCTCGCACAGACAGCAGCATTATCAATTTTAACACATCATTAAATACAATTTGATGTCAACGTTAAGTTTTGGGATCGGATCTAAACTCTACAGACTACGGCGTGTCATGCAGCAAGGAACTGGGCCAAATATTTAATCTGCTGCAGTTAATAACATAATAAAAAAAACCTACATAGGTGTAACTTTAAGGTGCACTATTTATGTTCCCCTTTTCTAATGTCAGTCGTGCTTTGGGTGACTAAGCTCATTAAACATTTGAATCATGTTAATAATTGAGGCAAATGAGGCATATCGGAAGATTCAGGGTCGATTAGGGAAAAGGGTCTCTTAACTTCATTATGAAAGCTAATTGCGGTCCTGTAATTAGGCAGATCTACACTCAGTGGCCAATCTAACGCAAACAGCCTGCTCCTCCAAATAGCCAATCAGGCGGCTGCAACCGTTATCCTAAAGTGGGCAACCATACCCACAATGCACTTGGCCAGTTTATGAAACATCTCTGCAGAAGGTCTGCAAATGTTCCTCAGACTTTCAACTGAAAACCCTGTTATACAATCCATGCATCCGTGAACACTAATGTACTGAACACTTTAGCACAGTGTTTCCCAATCCGATCCTCAGGGACCCACTGTCGGTCCACGTTTTTGCTCCCTCCTAGTTCCCTACCAGGAGTAGAAATGTGGACTGTGTGGCAGGGTGCAAAAACGTGGACCGACTGTGGGTCCCCAAGAAGCGGACTGGGAAACACTATGAGTTTAGTATATGCATTGAAACAAAACCATCTAATTCATCAATCAATCAATCAATCACTTTATTTATAAAGCACATTTGAAGACACAATGTGTCAACCAAAGTGCTGTACAAAATACCAGGGTTTATTTTACATTAATATTTTTCTGTTTATGTTATTTTTCAGTTATAAGTATTATAAGAATCATTTACGTTGAGGTATACCATTGAGGATGTTCAGAGTTGGTTAATTCAGGTCCAGAGAATAAAACTCCAGACCAAGATTGTGTTTCAACCAGCCAGTTGAGTATAAAGAGTCACAGTCACAGAGTACTCAGCTGGTTGGTTGAAACGAAATCCCGGTCTGGACTTTTACTCTGACTGGCATGACATCCAAGGTGAAGCCCAGCCTTGTGCCCTATGCTATCCTGTCAGCCCTTCGTGACCCTGTCCTGGATAAATGGAGTGATGGAATCCCATGCTTTTCTATGATACGCCTCAGTCCCTTAACCATCCACTAAAACAGGCATGTCAAACTCCAGTCCTGGGGGGCCGGAGCCCTGCGTGGCTTTAGTTCTTTCCCTGTTCCACCACGAATGATTCAGCTCAAGAGCGACGTGGAAATTAGCACAAGGAGGTGAATAAGGTGTTAAATGAGGGGACACCCAAAGATGTGCAGAGCTCCGGCCCCCCAAGACTGGAGTTGGGCACCCCTGCTGTAAAACATTAATTCAGCATCATAACCAAAAGAGGTTCAGACCTATAATAGTATGTGTGTACAGTTCCGCACTCGAGCGTTGTGTTTCTGTGCCGGATGTGTGGAAAAGCTGACAAACGTGTAAACAAACAGCAGGCGGGTCGGCGTGGCGACGCCGTTCGTCATGATATCATAATCTCGTGGAAGGTTCCACGCTGCCGCGTAGCTGCACGTGAGATTGGCTAGAGGGCTGTCATGAGACTGGATGACTCACTCCCAGCTGTTCCACCTCGCCGTCTGACCGGCCAAAGGCAAACATGACTTCATCCTGGCGAACACAGCTAGAGATTACATTTTTCGCTTATATAGCGGGCAGGCCTTGCTGCACCTACATGGCTAATCAAGGTGCAACTGTCTTGCAGGGAATGGAATTCCTGTCCTGGTGCATGTGCCTTGTGATGCGTAGGGTTGCATTTCCTCTGGCGATTCCCCAGTAGTCTGATGATGAACTATATCCTGTAATGAACCATAAAAAGTAAGGATATCCACAGCCAAAAGAATGGACATTCTGAACCTGCAATGGTCTACTGTTCACATTGAGAACAACATGCACTGATTTTGTGTAGTGCAGGGAGCGTTGCAATGAAATGAGATTTTGCAATGAAACTGAACAGAACATGACCCTGTGATTAAGACTACGTCACTCTTCAAAGTTCTTTCAGTACGTCTTCGGGCTTGAGTTTAATAACTTTTTTGGTTAGTTTATATACTCTTGGCTGGATCTGTGATTGGCTTAAAAGAAGGATTTTTCTCAACGCACATGATCACTTACTCAACCAGCGCTAATGCCAAGACAACTATTTATTATCTCAGAATGTCGGCAGCAAAGGTTTGAACTTTTCAAAGAGGTGGGCAGTAGCCCATCTTCCCTGGAGGGGGGCAGGGGACACTTGTGCCGTGAGATCTGTCACTGGCTACGAACCTCACGAACCATGAAGTCACCTTGGAATAAAGGGACTCCGCACTTGTGGGACGCATTGCATGACCAAAGCATGGGGTAACACCGCGTCCTTCCTCAGAGAGACCCGGGGAGGCCAGCGTGTTCTCAATAGCGAGACACGTCACACAGGTCGCTGAAAAATGCACCAGACGAGTCATAGCTGCACGCATTCTCCCAGTTGGTTAACCCCTCTATTGGCAGTGCTGACTGACAAGAACGTGCAATTTTTACAACTCTGTGGCAAAAAGCTGCACTCCACGTACCAGGGGCAGGGCGGGGGTGGGCGGGATCTAAGCAGGCTGCGACGTGTTGCTCTTCATGCCTACGGCGTTTCAGCTATAAGGTGCACTCTGTACCCTCTGCACCAGCGATGTGGCAGATCCTGCTCCATTACGGGTATTAAATCACAGTAATTACAAGTTGTTGCAATACCATCCCAAAGCGCCTCGCAGTAACTGCTCTCCAGGACCTAGAAATGTCAGGCGATTTGGGTCCAGACCCAGGAGAAAATTTGGGGTGTCTCCCAGCCACACACACACACACACACACACACACATCCATCTGCATGCACATGTAGCTCTCAACTCAGACAGTATCGATTTCTATTTTACTATAATTAAAAATCTGTAACCCAAAACTGCCAAAACAGATTAATTCATATAAAAAAAATTAAATAATAGTTTTGGCACTGTTGCTTCTCTGTGAAAAGCTAGCTTTTTTTTATAAAAAGGTTGTAAAAAATGGTATTTGCCTTGTGGATATCTCTGCAATGTCTGGCTTTTTTTTCATGTCTAGCTCTCTCAGGACCTGTGAATACACGTGTTCACAGACAGAAACAAAACAGCAGCCGGCATAGGTTTGTGTGCATGAGTGTGTGTGTGTGTGTGTGTGTGTGTGTGTGTGTGTGTGTGTGTGTGTGTGTGTGTGTGTGTGCAAGCGGGTATACCTTACCTTATGGGGACACAATGTCCCCACAACCTGATGAATACCCGTTTTTTTCCCTATAAGGAAAAATTGTATTTTGCTTGGTTACTTATGGTCATGGTTAGAGCTGGGTAGGGATTAAGGTTGTCAAAGTTAGCATTAGCTTTTTTCCCATAGAAATGAATGAGTGGGCCCCATAAGGATAGGTATACCCTACATGTGTGTGTGTGTGTGTGTGTGTGGGCAGGTATACCTATCCTTATGGGGACACAATGTCCCTATAACGTGATAAATATCCATTTCTTCCCTTATGGGGACCGGTTTCCTGGTCCCCATAAGGGAAAACTCTTTTTCATAAAAATCAGTGACTGCTATGGAAAAACGAATAATGCTAAAACTCTTGTATTTTGCTTGGTTACTTATGATTATGGTTAGGGCAGGGTGGGGGTTAAAGTTGTCAAAGTTAGCATTAGCATTTTTCCCACAGAAGTGAATGAGCGGGCCCCATAAGGATAGATAAACCCTACGTGTGTGTGTGTGTGTGTGTGTGTGTGTGTGGAGCCCAGTGTCATCAAATCACGCCAAGGACAGAAAACACTGGTATACATTTGTCCCATAATTTACTCTCATTGCTTATTCCAGTAACAAAGAAGGTCTGCATTAGCAGGATACTTAACCCGACTTCTGTCAAATACAAAGTTGTACGAATGGGAGAAGCATTCAACTATGCAACATTTGAGTAAGAATTTTAATCCATTAATTAATAGAATTAAATAGTAACCCGTCACTTAGCTCCTCATTGGTTGGGGAATGACCTATGAAAGATGTTCATAAAAGTTGTGAGTAAAAAGGTGACAGACAGAAGCTTATGGCTGATAGGCGACTGGTTTGGGGCAGAAAGGCCAACACAAGGCTTCTGGACTGTGTGCTGGCCTACATGAGGCTCTGTTGTATATTATTATACGTGACAGAGAGCAGATAAGGCAGGAAAGCAGAGTTGACCCATAAACCTTTTGGTTACCCTTGATTCCTTGTAAAAGAGTCAGTTTCTGTTTGCGTTTGAGCTCCTGATCAGCGGCACGACGTCAGCTGGAGAAAAACAAGGGACATTGACCCAAACTCCCTGTATTTCACCAGCGCTCCGACTTCGCAGTTATACCCCACAGCTATTTTTAGGCACAGAATCGGCCTCAAATGTGATTCTGTCAATGCAGATGTGCTACAAGAACATTCTTTCTTTAGCTCCAAAAATAGAATGTTTGGCAGCAACAGGAATGGTGCAGTCTATGACTGCCTTATTTCCGTAAGTTATTTCTAAAAGGATAACGTTCTGTTAGGCACAGATCTACGTATCATACAATTACGGTAAATGCTGAACATTGATGATGCTATGTTAGGCATTCGGTGCATAGAAGGTGACGTGAATTTTAATCGACTTGCACTTTTAATGGCAGGATGTGGTTTCCACATACCTCTTGTTTCACGGGTAACCATTGTAAGCGTTTCCACGCTGATTAATATCGAGCATCCGTGTTCTGCAGCATGACTCCTCATCTCGAGAAAGGTGAAGATTCCGTAATCAAGAAATGGTTGCCCCCATGGTTGCGTGCACATTTTCGTGTCAGATTCCTGGGGGTACTGTTTTATTCCAGCCCTCAAACCTTCCACAAAAGAAATGTGAATGTAAAATGCATTAATATAATAAGATGTAATGATGAGGACACCACGGGGAGCATATCACATGCTTGGTGAATCCATATTCTACTCAAGTATCACGTTTCAAGAGTTATGCCCTAGAAGAGGCCCTGCCCTCTGCTCTGGGAGGCCTCTTGGCCAGACCTTGGGCTGCAAGAGAAATTGCAGTCCAAACCCCTGTTAGATAGTGCTGGGATGGAGACTCGAATCCGAAAGCTGAGAAACCACTAACCTTTTCTCCGCTGTCAGTATTCTAAGTTACATGGACAACAAAGGCCATAGTGCTCTGGATATGTCTGATTCTCGGAGCTAAGCTAAGTAGGCTTGGTCCTGCTTAGCACTTGGACGGAAGACTGCTGGTGAGAACCAGGTGCTGTGTGGTACCAATGCTTTAACAGTCTATTCAACCTTTACATCTACAGCTTATACGTACAAATACAGTCGGCTCTCGTTTATCGCGGTTAATGAGTTCCAGACTCTACCGTGATAAGTGAATTTCCGCACAGTAGGATTCTTCATTTATAAATCGAATATTTTTGTAGTTAGAGGATAGAACACCTGTTTAAAACCTTCTAAATACGGTTTTTAACATTATTAGAGCACTCTAGACATGAAATAACACCCTTTAGTCACCATTACTGTTATGATTGCTGGACACGGAAGCAGGAGCGGGGAAACGAGGAGTCAGGATCGAAGGATTTATTTGGAATCACTCCAAATGCAGGACACAGGAACATGTAACATCAAAACGTCAATGACAGACCTGGGGTTACAGACTCTGACGTGGACTGAAATACACCGGAGGAATCAAACTGACAGCTGGTCACGATCGGGACTGCACACGCATTTCATAAGGGGGCGTGGCACACAGGTGGATCGTACAGGCAGGTCATGACAATTACACTCCTACTGTATTATCCAATATATTAGACAAAATAAGAGAAAATAAGACATATTATATGTTACAAATATCATATTATTTGTATTGTACGTTTAATTACAAAGAGCAAGGATGCTTCCGATGCGTAGCGATGCGTCATTTTCACTGTCTCGATCAACTTTCTAATGAATATACAAAAAACCGCGATAGAGTGAAGCCGCGAAAGTCGAAGCGCGAAGTGGTGAGGGACGACTGGACTTACTTATTCTTTACATTCTCTGCACTATCTATCACTTCATTGCCAAATACACAATATGGATTCCATCCATCCATCTATCCATTTTCTGTAACCACCGGCCCGATTCAAGGTTGCGTGGAGTCCAGAGCCTATCCCGGAGGCTAGGGGCACAAGGCAGGGAACAACCCAGGATGGGGCCCAAACCCACTGCAGGGCTCACAATATGGATATATATCATTATTATTTAATATTTATTGTTTAATATTTAATGTCTGGTCTCTTTAAACTTTTGTCTTTTTATAATTACGTCCCCTGTTTCACAGTCTTGGAGCTAGGCAACCATGCATTTCACTGCACTGTACTGAGTATTATTGTGATTGGGACAAATAAAACTTTGATTTATTTGATTGATTGATTGATTGATTGATTGATTGATTGATTGATTGATTGATTATGCCGCAGAGGAAGGGAAACACAGCGGAGAATCGTGCTTGTTACTTATTTGGTGACATGAGCACAATCAGCAGCTTTAGCTAAATTACGAAGCACCTCTAGAAGTATTCGATTTGTCCCTCATCTGTGTATCTGCCTGACCTATGACACTTGCCGTCCTACATCCTACACAGGAGGAACTTCATTCTTGCGAGTCAATTTGCTTAGCTGACTGCGTAAGTAAAGTTTTCCCGCAGCTCATGTGTTACGATAAGAGAGTTACAAAGCATAACATTGGATGGACCGTGACTTGTTACATGAACTGCACGACATAAGTCCCGGAGAAATATATATAAGTAGAAAATACTGACACTGTGTAACCTTAAAAATACCCTTGGTAATACAGCAGAGCCCAGTCAATACTTGGCATGATATTGTTTCTGTCTGGATCAGCTGGCTGTTATTCTAGAAATCTTAGGTTCGCAAAGGTGTAGTTCTGATGAACCTGCTTGTGTGAGTCTGACTTAAGAAAAAATGTTTTGGCGGCAGAACGTAAAATGATTAGTTCAAAGGGGTAACCAATCAGATTGTATATGAGGTGGGACCAAGACATCTGATTGGTTGGTCAGGGTTCAGAACACTTTTGAGTAAGTAAAACTCCCATATAGCAATCACCAACTGCCTCAGTGTCTTATGGACATGTACATTAGACACCAGAGTGATGAAAGCCAATTTGGAGGATTTCGGTGTGTGTGTGTGTGTATGTGTGTATTATATATAATAATCTCATATTAGTTCCTCCAGGGCTGGGGTTTGAGCCCCTCCCCCGCCCTGTGTGTGATTGCACGCTCTCCCTGCTTGACAAGGATATCCTCCAGCCATTCAAAAATGAGCAGATGAACCAGTGTCTCAACATTTCCTGTAGTGCATGGTTGCCCTGCAATGAACTGGCATCCCCTGCAGAGTGCCCCCTGCCTCATGCCCTGACCTGCCTGGGATAGGCTCCAGGCTCCCTCATGACCCTCTACTGGATAAGCAGTGGGAGGATAATAATGACCCCAGAAAGAGACTTCCAGAGAAAGGGAAACTGTGATGAAGCAGTAACAGGCATAGATAAAAACACTGTGGTCATACCATAGAATTACCATAACTCTAACACACACGATTGTCCGCACTCTCCTACAGGCGACAATTCGTTTGACTGACCAAGCCGTAGAAAACAGGCAGCCTCCTGTCTGTCTGGTTTCGCTCCAAAATAATTAACGATGTTCATGAGACTGGCTTTGCATTCCGCTACTTCCAAGGCCAAATTTGTCGCTCGACAAGCATGACACGCGACAATACCAGGCTGCCCAACTCACAAGACTGCCGACACAGAGTGGTACAATGGAGACTCAGTGCTCCCAAGGACAGCGCTACACAAAAGGAGCGCTGTTCCAAAGGAGATATTGCCTTTCTTGAATTTCTGAATGCATCTGACATCTTCGCAGGCATCAAAACCATCTCGAATGCTTATAAACCAGTACCGTCCATCCCAACTTCTTACAGCGATCACAGATGTAAACATTTGAAAAAGATGTGGAGTTTACACAATCGATGACAAGATTTTACTTTCAAGTGCAAGGGGAGAATGACATTTGTGTACTGACTCATTTCGTCTGCAAAAGCAGCACATGTAACTCAGACAACTTTTCGATATCTCCCTTTAAATAATCCCTCTGTGCACATTTAAAGCTTAAAACGTTAATTGAAGTAGTATTAAATATCAGAAGTTTAATACTTGAGTGCTAGGTGGGGGTTATCTTTTAAACTAATAATCCTGCAGTGTCAGGAAAAATTGAAAATGAGAAAGTAATGTAAAGGTCCTCTTTCCTCTATCGCGGCCTTGTGACAAATGGCGCAACAGATTTCTAAAAATAAAGTTATATAATGACTAAACGTTCATACCCAATGGGCCCTGACATCCTGTGACTGTGCATCCTATGGTCATCGGAAGGCCTTATGGTTTGTGGATCTGTGGTTCGGGCCTCTCTGCCTGTGATCAGAAGGTCGGTGAGTCAAATCCCCTATTGGGCAGAGTCGTCTCATCACTGTTGAACCTTTAAATAAGATACTCTAGAGGTGCTATATTAATGTCTGAGCCTGGCCTCTGACCCTAAGATTCGTTCCCACCGGTATATCTCAAGGGAAGCAAGATGAAATATGTGAAAACTAAAGAATTCCTATGTGCCTCTACTGGTAAACATGACAAATAAAAGTATAGATTTGCTTTAAGGAGCAGAGAGGATTGTATTAAGACGAAGAGGTAAGCAAACATGTCAAGTGCAAGTGATACTGAGGATGATTTAGCGAGATAAAAGATTGCAACACACATCAGCTGTGCATACAATGCGCCTGCATTTCCTAGGGGACAGGATGGGGGGGGTAGCATTGCAGCCTGCACCCGTTCTTGGTGTTGTGAAACTCAGAGGAACGCTGCCACTTCAGAAAAGGCGCTCTCTTCTGCACGATGCACCACCGTCTACATGCAAGCTGCTCCTCTGTCATCTCCACTGAAGGGTAACCACAGTCACTATACCACCTATACTGCAGTCACGATTCAAAGCAACACCAGATACTAAGCTGTCAGTCCTCCAACACTTCACATTTCTGCACAGGATTAAATGGTCCACTGTACCGATCATACTCTGAAGGCTCACTAAATGCAGCGGTATTATCCTGTAAGCTACGTGACTACAATTTGCAATTTGGCATCGTTTTTTCTGATATACAGTATTTTTTGCCCATTCAGAGTCAGCACCTTAGTACCTGTATTAGGTTTGATGATAAAACCTAAAATCTTCTTCATTTATTCCCCCAATGTGAATAAGGACGAGCACAAGGAGCTTCCATAACAAATCATTAATATTAACCATACAGAGGCAGTTTCAATCTACTACGGAACACTTCTCTAACACTCATTCCCGCAGCTTCCGCAAAACAAAATATCCATCAATCATTAAAATAATTTTAGAATCACGTCCAGTTCAAATGGATAAATACTGTTTTTCTGCGCCCAGCATTTGTCTTAGATGAATGGCTGTAATTGAACTCTGAACCGGAAAATGAATATTACATTGCTCAGCAGATACTTCATTCCAAAGTAATTCCAATAACTTCTAACTTCACCCATTTATATCTCTGGCCATTGTCTACCGAATTCAGGTTATGTACCCTGCAAAAAAAAGCTGCGTAAAGATACAATTCGCCTCCTGGGAATTAGATTTCTGGGACCGGTAAAGTCCTTCAGTTGCAATGTTGGGGGCAATCAACAGTACAATCAGTAGCCAGTTACCTGCAAACTGACCTAGTGCATCCATCCATTTTCCAAACCGCTTATCCTACTGGGTCGCGGGGGGTCCGGAGCCTATCCCGGAAACAATGGGCACGAGGCAGGGAACAACCCAGGATGGGGGGCCAGCCCATCGCAGGGCACATTCACACACCAGACCTGGTGCATATTAAACCATTTTTATTTCGTCCTCAAATGACATTAAAAATATTGTATTTAAACCCCGTAAAACGCGAAAGGTCAGTAAAAGCAATAAATTTGGGATATATATATATATATATACACACACACGCCATCAATAATTAATGCGTTGATTTAAAGCAATCGTTTGAACGTTTGTCATTGGGATAGACTAATTTGCCTACGTGTTTTTATACACACAGCCATTGATTGCTAATAACACGTCTCGCTCGTCTGCTGATGCCTGTAAACCGGTGACCAGTACGACTGGTTTGCGTCCCAAACGGTCCGGCAATTGGCTGCCCTTGAAACCTGCTACAGTCCGCTACGCTATAAATTTTGGAGCTGTCATCATTAAATACTTTCATACTTGCATATACGAAACAAAATGACATAATTTCTTTAAACTGATGAAAGTCCTCCCTCTTGATCAGCAAATAACCTGACACCAAAGGAGACGAAAGCTTTTCAAAAGGCACACACGCGCCTTTTTCACAGATTTTTGTTCGATATAATATTGCCTTATAGGAAGAAAAAGAGAGCCACACTGTTTGTTTTAATATTGCTTCCAGATAACGCTTAAACCGCAGCGAAACCTTGCGCTTCGCAAAACCCTGACCGCAAAGAGCAGCCAGGCTATGGACACTCTTCAAGAGCGAAGCAGCAGGCGCAGCATTTATATACTCTGCTAAAAATAGAAAAAACAGCTGCCCAATGGGAACGGCGTAGCTTTTAATCAAACTCACCAATCGTCACACTCTTAGAGTCAGAAGACGCCCGGGATTGGTTCTGCGTTATATTGTGGGCAGGCTAGCGACATTTTTGGAGCTGATTGGTCGGCTTCCCCGGACGCGTACGTTGTCAGGAGTGGAGGCCGGTCCGAGGTTTGAATAGGGAAGTTTACAGTGCGTGAGACGGGCAGTCAGTGCGCTGTTTGCAAACTGGCCGAGCTGCGGTCCTTATAGGAGTTTGCGGCACCGCTGGAGACCAACAAATCGACGTCGCTTAAACTCCTATGCAGCTGCATGCACAAGTTCGCCAAGATCAGTGTTACAGTGCTGGAATTACGTCCTACGCATTGTTTTTTTCCTCGCTTAATTAGTTACAGCTGTGTCTGGGATTTAAAAAATGGATGTTATTCCGATGTGCAGCATCTTTCAGGAGCTTCAGATCGTTCATGACACGGGGTACTTTTCTGCTTTGCCTTCCCTTGAAGAGTACTGGCAGCAGGTAATTCCTTTATAATTTAAATAAAATGCAACTTGCACATATGTGAGGCAGCGCCGATTCTGGGCCAGTTTGCCAGCTGTTTCAGGCGGATCGTTTGCGTGATATCTGTTTTTTGTATTGCTTAACTGTACGAGCGACAAAACAGCTCGTCCCCGCCCCCCTGCTCCCTCTCGCACAGTCATATAACTGCTGTAATAGCCGCTGTCACTTGCCAGTCCGCGGATTTTTCCGACGAATATCAATGGTTTTATAAACTCATACATTTAGGCGATCGTTTTATTTGTTACATCGCAATAATTAATCTCACAATAGTTAATTAGCGGATGTAATGTTAGGGCTTCCTGTATTTTATGTCTATTAAAATATTTCCCCGAGATTCAGTATGTGTTTCAACGTCCAAGCAAAAGTTTCTCATTTTTTTCCTGATCATCTGGGAATTGCAAGTCACACTTACTGCGATCGACATATCACTTTAATACAGGCGATTATTATGTATGTGTGCGTGTGTCGTAAGCCCGATACCTAAAAGTCATGACGCAACTATGTTTAAACTTGTTTTGATGTAACAGCGAGCCGCTTCTACGAGAACAGCGCGCTTACATTGCTGCAATGGGCGAAAACTTATAAATACTTTAAAATGCGTTTCGCCCCAAACGTCAAAGTGTATGTGCGTGTTTGTGCGAGGGCGGCCGTAAGAAAGGCAGTCATTTTGCGTGCTTTCTAAACAAACCCGCCTGCTTTTAGATAGTTTGCTGTTATAATCCTGCTATGCTGCATGTCACCTAACGATCTTGAAATGTTCATGGCCGTCTGTTTGCTCGCTTTTTTTTGTATTCAGTGCGTAATTGAAATGGATGCATTTTTCTTCATGCATTGGAGTTCTGGCAAAAGACCAAGTTTCTACCTTGTGACAGATTCAGTCTCGGATACATATTTACATACTGTAATCGCTTATGAACGCGGCACGCGGCCATTACTGTTAAGCGATTGACTGTGGAGGACGTATCTGTCGGGGAAAGAAAAGTAATGTGAATGGCTTATAAAATAAAGTAATTGAAGTAACCAGCCCTTTTAGTGTTTGTTGGGGGGGGGGTGGGCGACATCGAGTTTCACAAAACCCTGGCAGGCGATAGACAGACCGAAGAGGAGATAAAAATAACCATACATGCATAAGGGAATGGTGATGTGTAGCAACAAACCATGGATGGGGCGACTTGCAGTTAAGAGGAAGTTCGCTTACTTCCTTTTAAAGAAAATAAGTTTATGACTCATTGTACGAAAAATGCTTTCGAGCTCTTTTAATGAGATCTAACCCGATCCCTTCCCATGTTTGTCTTAAGTCTTGGGGAATAATGGACATATCTAACGTGCAGACGTTTCCCAGCGCTTCTTAAGGAGCGTATATATGTAAATACCATTAGTGGGCAGGGCAGCCATGTCAAAGAGAAAGCTCTTTATTCGGCCGATTCAACGCATGCGGTTTGCCATGCTTCTGCTGATGTTCTGCATTTCTCAATGACATTTCCCCTAATGGGAAATACAGCAGGTGCTGATTTTTGGAAATGATTATTATAATCTGATGATATATTTAGGCTTAATGGGTGTATGGTTCGTTTTTTTTCTTCTCTTCAGACCCGTTTGGAGCTAGAAAGGTATCTGCAAAGCGAGCCCTACGTGTCCGCAGCAGACATCAAGTTCGAAGGCCAGGAGGACCTCTGGAGCAAGTTCATTCTCGCTTGCGGGGACAAGGGGGGATCCGATCCGAAGGTCCCTGTGGAAAAGGAGGAGGAGTGTCACGACAGCATAGCTCTGGAGACTGGCGGGTTCAACTCGGACGCCAGCAGCGAGGCGTCGGACAGCTCCGAAGAGCTCTCCCCAACTCTCAGCTATGCGCCTAACCCTCTGAGCGACATTCTGGCCGGCACGGAGCACCTGGCCAGCCCACCTCCATCCCCGGAGGAGACCAAGGACCCCGCCGGCCCACGTGTCTGGGGCAGCCTCCCGGCAGAGCTGCACTCCCCGGGAAAGGGTCGTGCGGGGGTGGCAGGCCGTGGTCTCGGTGATGGCGAGACGGCGGCAGACGGGAGGAAGCGAGCACACCGGTGCCACTTCAACGGGTGCCGGAAGGTGTACACCAAGAGCTCGCACCTGAAAGCACACCAGCGCACACACACAGGTGTGTAACAAGGGCCCCGGCGTGAAAGTGCATCCGCCCGCCGGCCCATCGATCGACCCGGTTAAAAAAAGATCTTCCGTAGCTGCTTGGCGAGCCTGCGCTGCATCATCTCAGCGGCCCTACAGCTGAGTCTGATGCCAGGCAGCTTCTGGCCTAGAGCGTAGATGCTTAGCCAGCAGCACTGGAGTCGGAGGGAGGAGGGCAAGAGGGGCTGACCGGGGATCGCTGGCATCCGCGCGTGTCGCAACTGCACAGAGCGATTCCCCCATGGGCCGGAAAAGTCAGCGAGTGGTGTAATCTCCCCGGAATGTGACTTCATGCCTGGGGGGGGCTTGCTTCACAGAGAGGGTGTTCCAGACTGCTTTCTAAGGCATGGTCTGCACCAGTAGAGGATTTTGTTTGTTTTGTGTCATTGTTTTGGGTTTTTTTTTCTTTCTTTTTTTTTGTTAATATGGTTATTTTGAAGGTGTCTGTTTACCACCCTCACATTCCATTCTTCGGTTTCTCTGCATTCCTTAAATAGTTCCCATGGCTGCCATAATCTGGGTCAAAGGAATCTGAGCCCCGGATAAATAATGGTTGCCATTTCACCCACACGGATGGATGCTTGAGATGCGTATCGATTTTCTGGCGATAGCGGCGCGTTGCGACATCCGGCGAGGAATGCCGGCGATGCGGCGCGTGACGTCACGGGGGGCGGGGGAGGGAGACCGGTGTGGTGTCGAGATGTCTCCTTGCTTGAGTAATGGTTTGTTTGTCACCTTGCCCCCCCCCCCGCCCTCCCCAGGTGAGAAGCCGTACAGGTGTTCGTGGGAAGGTTGCCAGTGGCGTTTTGCACGGAGTGATGAGCTCACGCGGCACTTCCGCAAGCACACGGGCGCTAAGCCGTTCAAATGCTGCCATTGTGACAGGTAGATTCGGGTCACGTGACCTTGTTTCATCTCTTCCTGCTGCCAGCTGTTTCCTGTTTTTGATAAATCTTGGGACTTAAACCCGTGATGTTTTGCTCATGAGTTTGTGCTTAAACCCTCTGCCACCCGCTGTCCTCGAATCTGTCACGGTGCTCTGTTGTGACACGGACTCATTCTGGGACTGACTTCTCGCCCCTCTTACCTTTTCCAGGTGTTTCTCCAGGTCTGATCACTTGGCACTTCACATGAAGAGGCACCTGTGATTCAGGCCGCTGGGAGGAGCGGGGGCCGGCAGACCTGCTCCAGACCCGCCTCAAGGTCAAACGCCCCCTAGTGGACAGCCAAAGCATGCCATTTTGCACCATTGCCAGGACCTTTTAGGCGGAAGGAACTCTGAAGTTTGTCCCAATGGTGACAAATGAGGGTGCAGGGGAAGCGTGGACGAACGAATGGACAGAAGAAATCTGTATGCGCGACACCCTGGGGGCACTGTGGGACATGCACGGCGGACCCCCGGACCGTCTCGATGAGCGAGTGTACTGGTGCTTCGCCGGACTGACGCCGGCCACCACTGCGGCAAACGTGCCGCTAGTCTGCGAGCGCGGTGTGACAAGCGCCACCTGGATGGGACTCGCAACAACCCGAGGGGGACCAACAGCCCTCGAGCCAGGGCTGGGCAGGCCGCTTATTCCTGATCAGAGGGACACCGTGGCGCTCGGTCTAGCTACTAAACACGCCCTCTGTTCAGTGGCCTGGCTGACATGCTACAAAGCTCATTCGTAGTCCGACACATAAGCTGTGTACTTAGAGATATAAAACAACTGTAATGTTGTTATAATAGACAGGTGTTGCATGGTTCTCCTCCCCTTTGTAATCAGGACTGCAAATTCCAATAAAGGAGCAGCTAAAAGACAATTGGTTAGAATGTTACAATGTTGTACATAAAGCCTTGTTTTTCTCTTTTTTTTTTTGTTGTAATTATTCTCGTCGTTGTCACTCTTGTGGATGATTTCATTGGGTTGGAAAAAACCACTATTGCTTAGCAACTGATTTACACAAGACATTTTTCCCCTTTTTATGCCTTGTCCCCCCCCCCCCCCCTTATTTTTTAACCTGATAATGCACTGTTGACCCTAATGGTGCCTTATCCAATGCGGCCTTGTCCCGTAGAGTATGACAGATATGGCTGTTTCGGGAGTCGAGAAGGTGATTTAAGACTGTGCCGTATGTCTCTTTGTACGTGTGAGGGCTAAAGGATTGTGTACAGAAGCTATTCCAAATGATGGTTCAGTTGGCTGTGTCGTGCAATGCCATTTACTTTTGGGGGGGAGGTTATATTACATGGGGGGGAAAAAAAATAGCATTTGAGGGTCAACGTTCATCCAAAAAGTAGTCTTGAAACCAGAGGATGGTTAAATAGAGCACTTTGAACAATTTGGTGTTATTGGAGTTACTACTGTGTAGTATGTACTATATGTATAAAAGAAGCTCATTCGCACAGTGTCTGTGTGTGAATGCAGAGTCTATTCTGAGGCACGGGGCGTCTTGCTGACGCACGTTTACGGCGAGCGCGCTGATTACGCGTCAGGGAAACGCCGCTTAGACGTAGGTCCGTCTCCGGCCTGTCTGACGTGTTTAATGCGGCGCAGCCAGTGGGATTTTTCGAAAGATTAAGGGTTAGCTTTCGGGAGTTTTTAATTTAAAATTCTGGAGATACAACTGAAATGGTTAGATGTAAGATAAATAAATAAATAAAAAATTATAAATAACATGTCTGTGTGGATAGTGGATTGTGACCGTGGATGTTGTTTATTAAGGATTATTTTGCTGAGTGGAAGTAAAGTCTCTAAAGTCTCATTAAATTATATCGAGGCTGAACGTTTAAATCTAATTGGTCTTTGAGGAGCAGAAGGAAAAAAAAACAGTCGGAGCTGCGAGCTTAATTTGATATTGTCAGCTGATTCGGCTTAAGTGTGGGGCAGCGTCTAAGAAATTGAATTTCGGATCATTCCTTCAAGGGGAGGTGTGGTTTAAAGGTGAAGTCACCTAGATTTGAACCGAGAAAATAAAAAAAATAAAAAAAAACTTGGGGAAAAGAGCCTTAATGAAGCCACAGGTTTGTTCACGTCCGTTCTGACAAAACACTCCATTACTGATTTTCCTAAATACCCGATGATCTAAATCAAAATTGTCTTTGTAAAAAAAACAAAAAGTTTGTAATTTTTTTTTTTTTTTTGCTTGACGGACTATTATTTGGAATTTTTTTTTTGCAAGATTGTTATATTTCTGTATGAATGTATTTTTTATCGGAATAACAAGAAATGTTCTTATCAGGCCTTCTGTGTTTCCATTTATTTCCCGCCTCGGCATCTCGTGTGGCGTAACGTTGGCAACGGTGTGATCTCTCTCCCTGTAACACCGATCAGATCTCCGTAGATCCGTTCCTTACCTCGGCGGCCCGTAATAGTAACAATATCTCACGTAATATGCAGTTATCATTTTTTCCACTCGTCGCAAACAAAACTTAAGGCGATGATACACCAGGCAACTTTCTGAGCAATGTTGCCGGGCAACGGCCAACCAGGTGAGACGAAGGGTAACTCATCTGCATCTGGAAGATTGCAAAAAGTTGCCCTCTGCCAATCAGAGTTTTTCAAGTAGAATTTCGTTGCCCGGTATCAATGGGAAGGTGTCTAAGTAACATCGGTCAGCAACATCGCTCATCACCCTTACAGATACCTGCATGTGACACCCGTAGTCACTTTATCCAAAATTTCTTCCTATCGCTCACGAGACACTGCCAGAGGGCACATAAAGATTGTTATGAGGAGCACGAGTTAGCTGATCTGTTTGTTGTGTGGCAGGGAAAACGTGAAGGAGGCTAGTTAGCAAACATCTACAGCTTGAGGTGAGCAGAAAAGCATCATGCTAAGCAGACACAACGCAGGTTTGGCCAGAAACAGTCCTGTAAATAAACCATAGTGAGTGTTTCGGTTCAGAGGTCCTGCCATTCTTATTCACAGCTATGACTCTTCCACATTTCAAATACCAACTTAACCATCAGGCATAATGTTTACTGATCACAATGACAGGTTTTGCTCAAGGGAGTTTGGCTTACACAAGAACGTTGAAGGCAGAGCAAGAAATGATTGGGTCAGAGACATTTCCAGTCAGATTATAGAGGTGGTGCTTAGACCCACCTGATCTACAATCTGTTTGGTTATCTCTCTGAGCCAATCACTTTTTGTTCTGCCGATTAGTGGCCCTTTATTGGACAAGTGGTTCTGAAAATTTATGTGCGATCAAAAGAGCAAATGACAGTCTACTTCAGGGGATACAAATAATGTAGTGGTACTTAATGCATTCATTAACTAGTAATTCATTTACTTAATTACTAATACTTAGATAACCAGTAACTAAGTATTAGTCAATCATTAATTAATCGTGACTGTTCATGTGTTTCATGCAGGAACTATATTTGTTTATTAACTAATTAGCTGTTAACTAGAATAGTTCCTGCATGGATCACATGAACCATCATGATGAATTAATGATGAACGATCATGGTATCAATACGTAATTAACACTTAGCTATTGGTTAATTAACGCATTAATTACTCACGTACTACTACATTACTTGTGCCCCCTCAAATAAAGTGTGACTGAAATGTACATAGTGTTACATTTCATAGCTAAAACACCCACAAGTAAATCAACTAACATTTCCATAAAATTAAGTGACGATGGATTCATCTTGGCAGTGGAAAATCATTATATTTCTACAGAAAACATGTAAGTGTCACCCTGCCTGCCTGCCCTTTAATCCACATGGTTAACCTAGAGAGTCCAGCCTGTATTGCTGGGTCAGTGCCTGCTTTATGTATAAATAAAGGTATTTAGGTGTCCTTGTTGTGTCGATGAGCAGGCCAGTCGGCCATGTTTCCGCCACAGAAAATGTATGTTTTTCAGCAAATGACTTTCGCCACACATTATTATCCCCAAACACCTTCATTGTCATGCAGCATGACCCTCTAGCCCTGTCTGTCACGGCAGCTAGATAGTTCAGCTCCAACAGTGAATCTTTCACATTTACACAAACGACAGGAGGGTGTGGCTGCCACATCTCACGCAGGAATCCGACGAAAAATCAGAGCCAAAATTATGAAAGGGGAGAAAACGCACTTTAAATCCATAATCCGTAATTACATTGTGTCGAATTTTGGGCGATTTTCCCGAATCCCGAAAATCATCACATAGGTAGGTAGGTGGGTTCCCGCGATTAAAGGGGCCTGCTTAATTGCTAGCTTGTTCCTCCTGACTATGCAGCGCCGCGGCAGCCAGCAGACAGCAGGAGCCAGCAAACTGCCATGAGGGCCTCCACTCAGCTTCCGGGTAATAAGTTCAAGGAGTGACCCCAGCAGATGTCACCGGTCCCGGCGGAGGGACGAGTCCCCACCAGCCGCTGCCCTTCCTGCATCCGCATGCTGTTCCCCCTCTGCATTACCAGCAGGTCAGTCGACTGCCTTCATTTCCTCATGCACCTTGCTCATTCACCCCCCAAAAGAAAAAAAAAAAACAGCCAGGTGCTAAATGTAGCCTTTGCTGCAGATTACAGGATATTTTCGGATCTGCATTCTGAATGTGTTTACCTACATTTTTTTTTCTCTGGTAGGTGTCTAGTAATTTTCCTATAAGTGCCTGTTTCCTGCTCTTTACCACGCCTATCCCAATTACGGGGATCCGGGATCGGAATCGACCGGCCTTTAAAGGTCAACGCAGCCCACGTGCGCTCAGACTCCGCCTGCACCTGGGGACAAAACACAGCCGTATTGGTTTGTGTCAAGGATCGAAAACCTCTCCCAATTTGTCACGTCTTCCCTCCAGTGCATTTATCACCATGACAACTGCCTCCTCTTCACTCGTTATACCCAGTGGAGATCTGTTTTCTCGCTCTCTCTCTTCTCTACCATGCATATTCTAATTTCACAGTTTGTGACCATTTCCATTCCGCCGTTACGCCGGCATCTATTCTAATTTGCGGTGTCCCCGCAACGTTCGGAGTCCAGAGGGCCCTGACTGTGGATACCTCGTGCGTCGTTCCTTTGATGGGCGACGTCACCTTCCAATGTGGACCCTAATGGGGAGTCTCCTGGAAACCTGAACAGATGCTGCATGCACCCGATATAACTCCCGCACCTCAAATTGTACCTCCTACCTCCTGCCCACAACCTCCACCTCCCCCCCCGGCCTCCTGCGGCCTCCCCACTGAGCTGTCACACGGGCCCTGACGTGCTGAAGCCCGAAGTGTTAACGTGTCACTCTGAGGGACAAGGACGGCCATCTGCCTGACACATATGTAGAAAACACAATCTCAGGGACGACAGGACATTTCTGCCTCCGTGCGCATGGACATGAAGGCATTTTCTCCGTGTCAGAAACCTGAATTAAATTCAGAAGGTCCAAATTGGGCCAGAAAACCCCAAAAAAACCGGTGCCGCTGAAGTAGAGCAGTGAAAATATACCTTTAAGTTCACTCCCAGTCAAAAGTTCTTGCATACCACAGGTTTTTACCACCTTTCCATTTATTTAATAAAATGCTGATTTTTGTTCTTGTTAAGCACTGGAAAGTTGAGTGATCAACTATGAATGAAAATTTTAGTCAAATAAAACAAGTTTTCGCTATAACATGCAACAGTGCATGTCTGACATCCTTTTAACTGTTTGTGTGGTGATGGCATAGTCAGATTCTAGGCTGTCTTTTAACTTTAAATGCACTAGTTAACTGTTCCATCCCGTGAAACAGAGCAGTATGTAATGTCCCTTGTAGAAAAGACTGCCTCGAATTTTCTCTGCCGTTATAATTGCTAGAGGTTACGTCGATGAATCAATGATATGTCATTTTCTTGCTAATAGAAGTACTGAAATGGTGAACATATTGCAAAGGTATTTGTTAGCAAAGAATATTGAGTGTATTTTTAGTAAATTTAGAATTAGGTGATCAGTGTTGACACACCACGTCAAAATATGTCCTCTGCATTTAACCCATATGTGACGTCGTAACATAACGGGGCAGCTAATTCAGCGCCCAGGGGGCAGTGCTTGGGGGAGGTACCTTGCTCAGGGTGCCTCAGTGGTACCTTGCTAGTCAGGTATTTGAACCAGTGATCTTTCAATTACAAGTGTGCTTCCCTAACCATTAGGCCACCACTGCCCCCAATTAAATGTCAAGCAACATGCGCATGTAGAAAATCTCAGCGTATGTGTACACTTTTGGCGTACATCAGAAAATTTGGTTAGAATAATAATTATCCTGCCCGGAAATTGGTTTTGCTTTGAGGGCCTCTGTGGCCTGACATGCACAGGGTTATAGGTATGAATCCCACCCTTGGCTCAGTGCTTGTGCCCCGCGATGGACTGGCATCCTGCCCAGAGTGTTTCTTGGCATCAGCTGCAGGGTCACCAGGACTCTGAGCAGGATGGAAGACGAACTGACATCCAGGAATATTGTCAAACACAAAGACACTCTTGGGACCAAGTCGCTGAAAGTTCTATAGGTCTGTGAAATATCTGTCGTGCCATAATAGGATTTGACATTTTCCAGGCAATTCTAGTTTTCTGAGATTAATATCTTAAATACAAAAGTCCCTGCAATTTGGTAATCAAGGTCAAAGGAACCTGATTAATCAAATTAATTTTAAAAAACTGTATATAGTTCCTTTTCCTGCTTTTGATGCACTGTGTCAAGGCAATGTGTTGAATTAGCCAGAATGTTAATATATTAGTAGTCGTACAAGTAATAGAATGGTATCAGTTAGGGGAGGTTATAATTCAAAAATCCGTCATGCCAACAATGATAAAAGGTTTTATATGTCCTAGTAACTCTGATCAACTTCATCTCTCTTCCTTATCCTTCGATAAGATCCTCAAGAAATCTGAACGCGAATCAGTTCTGGGAACTCAGAGCGATGAAAACCGCTTCTAATAGAGCTTATGAGGTGAAATAAAAAAGAACGACAGAGTAACAAAGTAGAAAATAATAATAATAGTAAGAGAATGTCATGCTGGTTACATCGCTGCTGTTATTGTGATTTAGCTTGGCTAAGGATTCTTGGCACAGACACGCAAATAGCCCGTACGCATGCAGAGCCAAAGCAGCGTCGGAAATAACTAGGGGTTCACAGCGTCACTAATAAAAATGGATCATAAAAATGGTAATATATGTGCTTCAGATAGACTCGCACTCCCTGTCCCACCTGCCGCCGCAAACACAGCTGTTTTCACTCCACATGCTGGCATTTCACGGCTCTGTTCACTCGCGTTTGGTGCGAAAATTAAGCCTCCAATTTGCCGGTGAAATTGGGCGTGACGCGGCGCGGTTCACAAGGAGTTTAGGAGCGCCGATGTCTTTTTGGCTGCCGTGTCCGCAGCCCGACCTGTCACTGGCCTGCTGGACAAGTACTGGGCTCAGGACCAAAATACTGTTGGATCAGGTCCCAGGACAGGAATGACTGGTGCATCTTTAAACAAACTTTTATGATTTTTGAAGCTTCTGTAAAAGTGGAAATAAACAGCTTTATAAATTAGCAAAATGACTGACTGTGTTAGTTAACTTGAGAAAGAGTCTGCTTCAGAGACTTATAATTTAAGCACTTATAAATGTTACTTTTTAAATTATTATTCTGCAACCAAGGGCTCATGCCAGACTTTACATTATATTTAAAAGACACTTTTATCTGAAGCTACATACATCTGAGGAAGTAGGAGTAAGGACAATAGGAGGTTTAGGGTCTTACTCTGAAGTCCAACAGTGAAATCAGTCTGCTGATGCTGGGCCTTGAACATCTGACCGCAGACAGAGCACCCTAAGCCACTGGGCCACACACTGCCTGAAAAAAAACATTGCAGGGTCACAGTAAGTCTGGAATCCACCGCAGGCAGCAAAGGGCCTAAGGTAGGGGGACACACTGGCTGGGATGCCAGTCTGTCACACAACATGGAAGTTTTGTCGTTTCCATAAACCTTATGAATCAAGTAACATTCAAGTAACACTGAAAAAAAGGCGGAGAAACTGATGGAGCTCCACCTCCCCCCCCCGCCACCGCCAGCTGCCAGCCCTCACACCAACAGCTGGAGAGGCACTCTGACACCTATTGATTGGAAGCTAACCTTGCATTTAAGCGAGGAGAGAAGGAACAAAAAAAAAAAACGTCCAAAGGCAAGACGGCATCACGTTGCACGTCAAGTTGGCAGCTTGTCATATGGCACAGTGACTCCCGTCCTGGGCTGTGGCGGCGTGATGGTTCCCATCCTGGGCTGTGGCGGAGCGGTGACTCCGGTCCCGGGCTGTGGCGGAGCGGTGACTCCGGTCCCGGGCTGTGGCGGCGCGGTGACTCCCGTCCCGGGCTGTGGCGGAGCGGTGACTCCGGTCCCGGGCTGTGGCGGAGCGGTGACTCCGGTCCCGGGCTGTGGCGGCGCGGTGACTCCCGTCCCGGGCTGTGGCGGAGCGGGGACTCCGGTCCCGGGCTGTGGCGGCGCGGTGACTCCCGTCCCGGGCTGTGGCGGCGCGGTGACTCCCGTCCCGGGCTGTGGCGGAGCGGTGACTCCGGTCCCGGGCTGTGGCGGAGCGGTGACGCCCGTCCCGGGCTGTGGCGGCGCGGTGACGCCCGTCCCGGGCTGTGGCGGCGCGGTGACTCCCGTCCCGGGCTGTGGCGGCGCGGTTACTCCCGTCCCGGGCTGTGGCGGAGCGGTTACTCCCGTCCCGGGCTGTGGCGGCGCGGTGACTCCCGTCCCGGGCTGTGGCGGCGCGGTGACTCCCGTCCCGGGCTGTGGCGGAGCGGTGACTCCGGTCCCGGGCTGTGGCGGAGCGGTGACGCCCGTCCCGGGCTGTGGCGGCGCGGTGACGCCCGTCCCGGGCTGTGGCGGCGCGGTGACTCCCGTCCCGGGCTGTGGCGGCGCGGTTACTCCCGTCCCGGGCTGTGGCGGCGCGGTTACTCCCGTCCCGGGCTGTGGCGGAGCGGTGACTCCCGTCCCGGGCTGTGGCGGCACGGTGACTCCCATCCCGGGCTGTGGCGGAGCGGTGACTCCCGTCCCGGGCTGTGGCGGAGCGGTGACTCCGGTCCTGGGCTGTGGTGGCGCGGTGACTCCCATCCCGGGCTGTGGCAGTGTGGTGACTCCCTTCCCGGGCTGTGGTGGCGCCGTGACTCCCATCCCGGGCTGTGGCGGTGTGGTGACTCCCTTCCCGGGCTGTGGTGGCGCCGTGAATGCCGTCCTGGGCTGTAGCAGTGCGGTGCACTGAAATGGGCCATGCCTGGGCTGCTGGCTTCGCAGAGATCCGTTCTGCAAGCTCCTCACATGGGGCAAGGCAGGACCCCACACATTGTTTTCATACGAATTTGCCTACTAGGGAAAATTACTGTTTTGCTGGGGTGGATTGGGGAGGCCCGATTCCTAGCTCAGATTCGCGGGTTCTCCTGACACCGTGTGATGTGCAGAAGTGGATTTACGCCTGCCTGACCTGCCACACTACACGGTATAAATGCATTACGTCTGGGTGAACTGTCGCCTTTAAATCGCCCCTAGTGTGTGACTGTGAGGGAGATTGCATGAGTACCGTATGTCATCCTGGCATTGCTGGTAGGGTACATTTAGTGAATGATGCCCTGTGTTTCCCAGCATGTGCTCTGGGATCCCCGCAAGCCTAAGCTGATATTAAGAGAAGATGGCGAGAACTGGGGGGGGGGGATTTTCATAGCTTCTCCTGTCATGCTGCCCCAACCTTCCACACTTGTGCGTTCACACATGATGTTTACCCTCAGGCTCCCAGTTTTGCCTGCCAAGCAGAGGGGCCATGCTCCCTTTCTGGGTGCAGACAAGACCCAGGTTTGGGGGTGGGTGGGGAGGGGGGTGATGGCGGCATGGCTCAGCACGGTTCTGCCTACCCCCCATGTGTTTCTGACCAGCCGTAAACAGACCCATCGCAGGCTTATTTCAGACCCCTGACTTTTCGAACCCTATACACTCCACTGACACCACATTCTTCTGTCATTAAAGCCGCCCTCATGAAATGGGGGGGGGGGGGGGCAGTCAGAAGCAGTCACTCCCATGCTGCAGTTAAACTTTAGCCATTACGTTTCCCTGCCGAGATTTAGCTAACTAACTGCTCGCTGCTGGTGAATTACCTTTCACTCTCTGAAAAGGATTTCGTACAGAACATTAAAACTCACTCAGCTCTTGTGTGTGAGCTGAGTTTCACCTGCAAGTTGACTGGACTGGGGATTCCCACCTCCGACACAACCCCCCCCCCCCCCATTCTGGCCCTGAATGCCCTGAGGAGTCACAAGGAAAGTTCCAGAAGAGTCACACGGAAAGTTCCACTGAGCACCTTCCAATGGAACGACAAGGTAATGGCCAAGGATACAAATCAGACATTAACATTAAATAATTATGACACTAATAATTTAAAAATAGGTTTGCATATGCTATAGAATATTGCTATATTAGGTCTATAGCAAAGATGAGGAAATTAAAAAACAATAATGCAATCATTGCTTCAGAAAATAACAGTTTATTTACCAGGCCAGAAACAGGATGTTAATCTAAGCCTGCATCCGATTGCATGGGAGATTAAACTTTCTTCACCTGAACAGCGATTTTCTTATTTCTGTGTCGGAAAAGCGTCTTTATGACACTTGTCCCCTGAAATGTGAACGTGAAGTGTAGGATGTCTGTGGGCTGGCAGACTGTGTGAGAAACAAGAGCAGCCAGGTTCAGATGGAAGTGTCCCACAAGAGGGACCAAGGAAGGACAAAATGAGCCCATTTAGAGCGGGAGGGAGAAAGGAAGCGTGTCTCCGCTAACCGGAGATCTATCTATGGAGCCCAAGCGGTTCTCCGCCTTGGAGAGAGTAGCATCACATCCCTTCCCGCACTTGTATTAAAACAAGACCAAACGATTTACTGCAGGAGTACCTGTGCGCTCGATAAATCACACAATGAGGTGATGGCAGCCTGGAGTAACTAGGGGTTTTTCCCAAATCCATCGCATAGTTTAAAATGAAGACATTCAATTCATTTCACAGGGCGGTGCGGTGGCTAGCGCTGAATGCAAGAAGGTCCTGGGTTTGCACGCTCTCCCCATGTTCACGTGGATTTTCGCTGGGGGTTCTGGCTTCCTCCCATAGTCCAAAAGTGTGCAGGATAGGTTGATTGGTGAATCTACATTGGCCCTGTGAGTGTGTGCGCCCTGCAGTGTGTTGGCACCTGCCCAGGGTTGGTTCCTGCATTTGCCCATTGTTCCCAGGATAGGCTCCGCCCCCTGCAACCCCAGTCAGGATTTAGCAGTTTCAGAAAATGGATGGATAGAATTCATTTCACACAGGTTACCTGTGCTTTATTTTTTGTAGCATTTGGCCAGTATCACCCTAGAACATCTCACAGATGGGACTGTGTGTGCTTTTCAAATTGAAATTAATTGAGTGCACTATGGAGCCGTGCAAAAACAACACAGAATAAAAGAAAACACAATCAAAAAGAGCTCTCTGTTTTCCAAGTGTTCGGATTTCAAAGAGGGGTTTCTAATTGGCATGGCACACATTCAACGCAAGAAAAAACGGAAAAAATCTCACGCCCTGAAGTGGCATATTAGCTTTGCTGGAATAGCTGCTAATGTTGACATTGCTTTTGTGCGGAGTCGTAGGGGGGGAATGCATACTTGAAAAAAAAAACAATGACGCGTTTATCTGAAGGTCGCATGTCACATTTTAGCTATAGATAAAATGGCGTTTTTAAAGTGACATGTCAAAATAGTGTCTTATATTGACCCACCAAATAAATATCTTCTGGACAGCCGAAATAAGTCTTGATGAATATTTCATACCTGCGTTACAACCGCCTGTAGATGTACCACGATAACTCCGCACTATAGTGTTTAATAAGTGGATATCTATTGATCGGGTCATAAAGAAAAGCCAAAATAGCTAATATGATTTTAGGGAACGGCTGTAAATTTTAAATGAATCCCACAGTACTGTACATGAAGAGATTTCTTGCATGCATTCCTTAACTGAGCTTGCGATTACATACATGAGCAAAACAATCTGTTATTGGATACTGACGCGTTCAGGTGGCTGTAGTTAGTAAAAAAAAAAAAAAAGCGATGCAATTCAGAAGCTATTTCGCATAATGGATATTTGTATGACATTGGGAGGGTTTTTTGAATCATAAATTTGCTGACATAAACTTTACGACACCGCTGTGAAATAGTCACGATTTGTTTGCGTGCTATTTTTCACTTTCATTGTTACATCACATGCAGGTAGCTGCTATGGGAAAATCGGTAACTGATGCTTTTCTCGCCGTGTCCTGGCAACCCCGCAGAATGTTCTCTGGCCTTCTCCTCTCCTCTGTGCATGATGCAGGAAGGAAAGGGTGGCAGGTGGACCTGCAAGCCGCGAGCTAGAACAATAGGGACACCCCCACCCCCCATCCCCCAGCTTCCGGATCACCCCCGGCCGTAATGTGTTTACCCCTTGGCCTAAGGGATTTTTCAGGGTGTTCCATTGCCCTTGAGGAACTAGCCATTATACATTTTGACCTCACCTTTAATCGTTTTTTTTCCCAAATTCCTGTTTTCATACTCTTAATGGAAATATTAACATGTAAGTGGCTTCCTTAGCGAGGCGATAAATTATCCAGTCCTTCCAAGCAGCGTGTCAATGATTTTGAAATAACGATCCTTCTATTTGCAGCCTTGTTTCATAAGTGAGCGCCGCTGCAACAGCATAATCAATACTTTGCGCAAACATTTTGCAGTCCGCCGCGATAATTCAGCCAATACGCTGTAAAATATGCCGCCTGACAATGCCCTTAGATCAACATAAATCTTTTGACGTCTAAACAGTTTGCGTTTCGATGTATCCTTGGAGGTGAATGAAGACATGGTCTACCACTCAAGAAAAGTAACACACTCCATTATCACGACTGTTTAACTATTTACTCATACAAGTGTGCAGCCGCCAGAATCCAATGTCATACGCGGCATAGTAAGCTTTAATTATAACATCAGTCACTATTGATCATTGTCACTTAATAAGCTGCTTAACATTTTGAAGGACCAGAGATGGAGCACCTTTCAACGAGGTGTTACGCTCATTTATCTTAAAGACAGCAGACAGAAAGCGAGCACACAAAGGACTTTAAGCACTCGTGAATTAAGATATGAATAATTCTTTTGAAATGTCAGGTCAATTAGCATGTGGATGTGTTTTAAGAGTACAGCCGTTAATTTTCCCATGCTGGAAAGAAGATTGTAAAAAAAAAAAAATAAATAATAATAATCGATGAGACGCACAGATTGTGTTTGCTGTTTATGCGTCCAGCTGATTTGGGACATCTCTCTATATCGAAGGTCACTCGGTGCAAGGACCTGAAATCTATCCCCTTACTGTTAAAACGTTACTAATATACCACACACACAGTGTTTTACCATAATCGCAGAGGAATGATCTGCATGCGCCCTGCGACGGAATGAATCATCATTTATCTGGGACTCGCTCCTATACAATTTAGCTGAGGCGTTTTTGGATTTTAAAAAAGCCAAATCAACGCTCCTCAAACGGGAGTTATGCCCCAGCTTCGGGGCACCGCTGAAATATACATCTAGGCGCACCAGTATGCATGACATCAGCTCCCGTGGCATGTTGGGCTGCAACGCTGCACATGTAATTATGGGGTCGACGTGCGGCTGCTGTTAAAGGCACTGCTATGAAAAAGCGCCCCCCTCTGCATCCGGCACACGTCGAGCCGGAATATCGCTGCTCACGAGTCCCGTCATCCTTTATGCATCAGTCTTGTTTTTCATGCTCTTACAGTTCCTTAGAAGCATCTTCTTTTTAAAGAAAAAAAAGTTACGGTCTCTATCACCCCCGCGCCGAACAGAAAAAAAGGCTTTTGAAAAGTCTCTTCATCGCTTTCGGGGCATCGTAACTAAAAAAGCTGATGTCGCAGATTTTTGGCTTGCGCTCCTCCTTTATTCTTTATTTTTTTTTTTCGAGAGAAGAACGCTGCGAGTTAGACACGGTGGGGAGAAAGTGCCGGCATGCGGCAGCCTCACGCTAGCGGTGCATCTTAACGTTCATTCGGGAGAGCCTTTCATCACCTCAGAACTGCTGGACTTGATGTCTTCCAGAGGGAAGTGGATTCTTGGAAGTTAACACAGAGAACTTTCCTTTTGTCACGGCAAAAACGCTAATTACAAATTTAATAAAAGCAATCTGGGGTTCTGTTCCGTGGTTTGCCCATAGGGGTAACACTAACACAAGCAGCACATGATATTGCTTTCTAATACTGTGTTTATGAACCGTTTATTTGCATATTTAAATACAGAATTTCCTACTCAGGGGCGTTAATGTAGGGTTGAGTATTTGTGAAAAGTATTTGTGGAAAAACGAGAGTTAAAGTAGCCAGTTAATAGGCCAAACGAGTTTGATATTGTGTGTACTGAGCTTTCCTTAGCGAGAGGATCTTTAAGAAAAGGTCCCAAAGGGGGAAAGACCATCGCAGGAAAGACCTACAGACTGATCCACGACATATATCTTCACCGTTTAAGAGCTCTCTGGTCAATATCAACTCAAAGTCATGCAGGCGAAGGGAGATCAGCTGATCTCCAGCAACTCACAAAGTAAATAAGTCGCTATCTGCCTGTGTTTTATCACAGTTTAAGTGTCAGTGCAGGCTTGGGTTCCTATGCAAGAGATGAGCAGATGTGACAGAATAGAGAAAATGGGAACGTGGGGAAGCGGATGATTTAAGGTGCCGTTCTTTATCTGCTAGAGATCGGTGGTGGGGGGGGGGTTTCAGTGTTGTTGCGTCGGTATACATGTCGACGCTGCGCTGGGCCACGTTTCGAAGATGCCTCCTACGGCTAGCAGATATTTTAGATACAGGCGGTCGACCTGTAGGCGTTCCAGAAGCGAGAGCGACAGAGCAGCATGGCGTGGGCAGAACTACACGGCTGGACCGGGAGAAAGGAAACTTCCAGAACGCCGCCTTGCCCACCTACCTTTGTGGAAAATTATGAACCAGATATGAGAGGTACTAATCCAATAAGCAAAAGTGATTTCTACATTTCATCTTCCATAATGGTCTGCATATTACAGCATCCAGTGTTAGTGTACAAAGATATCTCTTCATAAGAAGCCTTATCTGTCTGTTTAACAGGTTTTATCTTTCCTTTTATCAATAAGCTGTTCCTCCACTTTGGAGGACATGAGACATCAGACTCCACTCCTTGAGGGTGGATGGATGCCAGTTTGTAGAGGCACCGGGACCAGTGAGTGCAGTGTGAATGAATCTCACGCTGCAAACTTTAGGGTGATAAATTCGTGTGATTGGCAGCGAGTTCATCACTTGCCTTCACTTGTATGCTTTCAAAAGCAAGTCATTAATTCATTGTTACTCCCCAAATGGAGATCATTACATTAGGAGATGTGGTGGAAATTTTATTTTTGGGGCCATTTATGTCATCCTGTTGGAATATTGCCCGAAGCCTTATTGCACTGTATTTTGGAGTGCATTCGCCATAACGGGATATTGGCCACAGAGTTTTTTTATTCTTTTAAAATGCAACATTACTGCTGTTTTTTTCTGTCTTTAACTCATGTTATTCTTTGTTGTATTAATCCCTACTATGATATCAAAGAAATTTTCCCTCACTGAGATCAATAAAGTTCTGTCATCTTATTTTATCTTATCTTATCTTATCTTAAGATATCTTGTCTTGTCCTGTCTTGTCTTGCCTTGTCTCTGGCTCAGTCGATACAGAGTGAACGGTGTTGTTTTGAACAGTGTTGTTTTGAACGGTGTTGTTTTGAACTCGTTCTTTACAGTCACGCTGTGATTTGTTTTGTTCACCTTCTCTTAATTAGCGGCATGCAGAGATGCAGAAAGGACCCGGTCTGAAAGAGCTGGATTTTCGGGACACACATACACGTGCAGTGCCGGGCTGGTAGCATTTGCCAGACAGGCTCTGCCGGCGCGGGGCTCCCGGCTCTCAGGACGACGGCATCTGTTCCAGCAGCAAGGACATTGGCCAGTTCCTCGGTGTGTAGGAGGGGAGGTCGGTATTCTCTGGGTTCTGCCTGCCCTGGGGTTGCCACGGCTACAAAACTTTCTCCGAAAGCCTATCTGTCCCATATGAAACATTGCCATGCCCTGCCCCACAGAGAGATAATACCCCTCCACTTCCTGGGGGATAGAAGTGTCTGTTTAACACAAGTCATATGTCCCCCATTAAGATCGATTATCTTAATGCCATTACGCAAAACCGGATTACAGTGTACAATTATTGCTGTAATTAAATACTGGGTTCTCAGCCAGATGGGTGTGTGAATGTATGGAAAACTATAGAAAAAACAGACCCCTTAATATTAATCCTGCCAATGATGGATTATAAATTCGTAAATTGTTTCTGTACGCCGCTCATGTGATTGCACATGGTTTTAATTCAGATTATCAATTAAATAAATTAATTTAATCTTGTTAGAACGTCATTATTACAACATTATTTTGCAATTTATTTGTTGTTGAGTTTAATGAATAATACATTGGACATGTGTTGTGTTTCTTTAAAAAAAATTATGGATTGTGGTCTGTGTGTGTTAACAGCATGCTACAGAGAGTAAAGATCAAGCACTTGCCTGGCCAATAAAATTATAACAGGAAGAATAAAGCCCTTCTTTACCGGACACTTGGGTCGCCGGGGGCAACGGATGTAATGCTTTTCCTGTGTCGCAGTGCATATTCGAAAGCCTGGCTTTACACATCTCAAGTCATCGCCAGAAGCCATAAGGCCCCTTCCTGCCGTCACACAAACAGAGTCACGTATTCAGGTCTTATTGTCAGAACCAAGGTCGGCATCAAACCCACAAACCACCGGCAGCTCCCAGCTACTTAAACTCTTTTAAACCAAGAGTAGTTAATGGATGTTGGAAAAAACCCTGTAATAAACATCAGCATTATACAAGCTGGCTAGCGGAGGAGAAGTGCTTATTTTTATATTTTATTTATTTTGCAGTCACTTTTATCCGAAATGAGAAACATTATTGGGGAAGCAGGGACAGACAGTCCCTGCAGCACTTGGGGGTTAAGGATCTTGCTCAAGGGCCCAGCTGTGAAAATGAGCCTAAATAATGTGGCGAAAAGCACGGTGGAAGCAGACAGAGATGATACACTTCTGCCCAGAATGAGGCTGATTGGTCGCTCGGTCTGACAGGACTCCGGCCTCAGGTCCCGCCCATCACACCCGCAGCCATGGAAACGTGAAAACGGGGAGGGAAGGGAGATCCATGCGGGTACATTGATTCCACACCCCGCACCCACACCCCCAGCTACGCTCGTCTCGCTCTCACAGCCTGGGCCTCAAGTCTCAGCGCTGTGGGGGGGGGGGGGGGGGGGTTCTCTTTCATCACCAGGGACCCTCCCACTGAATGCATGTGCCAATTCGCATGGGCCCTGATGGATTAGCCCTCTGGGTCAGAGCACACACCGATGATGAAACAGCAGCCTGGAGAGGCCGGCCTCTGTCAAACGCAGCTGCATGCCGCAGCGCTTCAGCTTCGCCGGAACGCCGGGGGACGAAAGCGCCAAAGAGAGAAACAGAATGAAGCACGTGACTGAGTTTTATCCGACTTCTGGATGCCTGTTCGTCTGGTTGATCTGAACCACTCTGTCCTGACGAAGAGCTACAGGGACTCTAATCAGAGTCACGTCAAACTTGCACAGAAAATGCTCAAAGGCCCCCCTTTTTAAAGGCATGCCGCCCCCCCATTATTTATCTGCTCATGCATTAGCTGTGTGTGTGTGGGGGGGGTTGGTTCCTAGCTCTGGCCTATTTTCATTCAGGGGATGAGGTTGAAAACCCCCAGGATATCACATCGCTCTCCGAAGCACGGGAGAGGAAAGTCTGTAAATTGTCTTAGTCTACAATCCGTTTTTTTCCACCAGCGCTGCGGAACGAGGGCCCGCATTCCCGGGGACGTGGAGCCCGGCAGGCCATGGCCCGCGGCAAGTGACTGTCTCCTTGATACCGCGCGGAAGGTCAGGTGTGTACGAGCCCTGGCCAGGTGTCTCTCCGCGCGTCATACCATCCGCCGCGTCTGCAAGCGCTAAGCATCGCGGCAAGATGTTTTTGGTTAGCGTTGCTAGCGTGACGCCGTCTGGCACGGCGCGCTTTGTGGCACGTCGTCAGCGATTACAAGGATGACTCAATCGATTTCACTCTCTCTGTGCTTCCTTAGACCGTTACTAAAAAGGCCTGTTGAGACTATTGCAAACAAAGAAAATCTATGAAATGATATTGTTTGAAATGACTCATCATTCTGCTGTTCTACCATTTCTCTGTGTATTTAGGTGATTTAGGGATACGGGAATCTCAAAAATTAGAGCTATTAGCATTGACTTTCATTTACATATATTTATTTAACAGACACTTTTGTGCAAAGCGACATACAAGCGAGGCAGATCCAGAACATCACAAGCATACAGTTGTCAAGGAGCCAACGCAGGAGCAACTCTTGCTAGGCTGAGCAGCCAATGAGTGATCAGTATCACGTGCAAGTTAGCACTGGGGCAAGAGCTATAAAAAACATTGTTAGAACCCCACATCAGAAAAGCCAGTCAAATCAAAACCCCATGAGGAATCAGTTCCTACTTGACAAGTGGAAAATACAAGAGAAGAGCATTCATTGTTGCCAAGAGACCATAACTCCGGAATAGTCATCGAAGACAGAGCCCAGGTTGGTGGGAGGATGAGGTAGTATAGTTTTCCAGGAGGGATGGGCCTTGAGATGTCTGGTCAGATAGATCCATTGACCACCCATCTGAGGGGGGTCAGTCTTGCTGCTATTTGATGCTCCCATGTGAGATCTTCAGCCGACAGCAGTAAGGTGGGTCGATGCGTAACTTGCTCGCTTCCGGTCATGGCTGACATCTATGACTCTGATGGAATGGTGAAGCTGTAAGGCTAGTCCATCTCATGTCACGTCAAGTCAGTTCGTTGTCATCTCGCACACATGAAACCGAACCGTGATTCTACAGAGGCAAGACAAGGACAGCTGAGCAAAAGCATACTGGGGGGAGGGCGGCTGGGGGGGGGGGGGGGTAGTGAGGTAGAAAAACATGCATAAAATGCACCACAGCTACAAAGACTGAGCGCAAGTGATACAGGTAAACAGAGTGGCAAGACTGCACATGCAGACAGTAGACTGTGCAACATAGACATTGTTGTGCACATGTGCATTTTATCAGCGTGTGTGAGGGAGGTGGGAGTTCAGAAGTCTGATAGCCTGGGGGAAGAAACTGCTGCACAGCCTGATGGTGGTGGACAGAAAGCTCCGGAACCCTTCTGCAGATGGGAGGGGGATGACCAGGCCGCTTGTGGGGTGAGGGGTCCCGTGTGATGGAGTGGGCGCAGTTGCTGCAGTATTTATTGGAGATGTCCACGGGGGTAGGTAGACAGGTTCCTATCTCGGAGACTCCATTTGCCCAATAATGCCACCTCCCCTTCCCCTCCTTCTCCCCAGCCAATCCCAGCCACACGGCCGCCATCACCGACTCTCCCCGTTGCTATTTTCGCAAAAACATTTCCCACGTGATGACTGTTTGCTTTTGACAGTTACTCCGCAGTCGTAGGGTGAGCGCCCGGCTCGGCTTTGATAGCCACACACCTAGCACAAGTCTCTGCACACCGCATATTATTTTAAAGCAGAATACTGGCCCACATATGCAGCGGATTCCACCTCAAAAACAGTACTCTGATTTTTTTATTTATTTGTTAAGTATTATAATGCATTTGGCTCACGGCCCTATTTCACCCGCACGCCCTCGATTCACAGTTCTCGGGCTAATCCTAACCAAACAATGACTGTTTTATCTCTGTTTTAACTGGCTGAAACATGTGTTGGCAGCCCGCCAAAACAATTCATTCAGATGGAATTTCAAACACACCCTTGTTATTATTTTTTTTTTACGTTTTTTTTTTTTGTTCACTCTATCTTCGTAACATAGCGTTCCCATTCATTACGAGCTGAAGTGTTTTTGGAAGGTGGGAGGGAGACGCGCAGACAGGCAGAGCGAGAGCAGCCCCGCTGGTGGTCTCGCGGCTGTGAGCGTTACGGGCGTCCCGAGGCTTTGACGGCATCTCCAGCAACGTTCTCCGGCGACTCTTGGAACCGCAGAGGCTTCCCTCGGTGGTGTGACAGGGACCCAACAGGCGTTTGGACGCTGTGCCACGCCCACCCACCTGCACTTTGATTTGTGTCGTTAATCACTTCTGAAGCCGCTTAGAGGTAGAAGTTCAGCGGAAGTGGACGTCGTCCCATCGCAGGGCGGCTTTTCCAGTTTTCGTGGGTCGTAATTAGCGCAAATTAATATTAATCGTCATTTGCATTTAGCAAACGACAATCTTACCTGGAACGGCTCGGAAGGGCGTCACGTTAAGCATCGCTCATTAAGGGGATGCCTCATGGCACACTTGCACGTAACATTCAGGGCGGCCATGGTGGAATCCACCCACGGCCCCACCCTGAAAAAGCAGTTATGGATGATGGGTGGATGGGTGTCGAAATCTGACACATTTATTTCACCATCAAAAGCAAACAAATTTATTACCATTAAAAGATGGTTTTATTCGGGGGAGAATGGGGGGCAATTGGATGTTTATTATGGAGCCCATTAAAACGCCGCATATGGTTATATCAATAAAACCGGGGGGGTTGTTGTGGAATTCAGGAGGCACTGTGGGACGCCACACAGCAATCAGCATCGATGGCTCTCCTGTGGAAAATGTCAGCAGTTTTAGCCTCCCCAACCTCCACATCTCAGAGGAGGCTGAGGTGGACAGAGAACACCGAGGCAATCTTCAGACAACCCAGTGAGCACCTACACTTCCTGAGGTGACTACGGAACGCAGGGATGAACACGACCGCTGACCAACGATTGCTGCAATCCAAAGGTATTTGTCCTCACCGATGGTATCTTGGTATAATATGGTGGAGCTAGACTAGACCAGAGGCAGGGATGTCGGCCTAGACGATCACAGGGACAAAACTGCTCTCCGTCAACCATAAATGTATGTAGTGTGACTGCAATGAAGCATGATACATGTACATGACTTAAACTACAAGCTGGTCTCACCCCTGTTAGAAGATTTTGCTGCATCATAATGCCAACTATTCAAGAAGGGTTTCTTGGTCCAAGCAGTCCACATCAGAAATTGCTAAATGTGGACTAATTGCAATATTACTTGCAGCTGAACTTCTATATGGGTTGCAATGCGTTACCTGATTTCTGTGCACTATTGCACGTGCATTGTGTATTTATGGTATATTGATTTGTGCACTGTTAGTTGTACTGAGTGCTGGGTGGGGTTAAGTGACTAAACATTCCAATACACTTGTTGCACATGGCCGATAAAACATCTTGCATCTTGATTCTAGGATTCCTGAGTTGGGTGGGGGCAGGGTAACTGCTGTCCTCGGGGCCCTAGGGGTATATCCACAAACTGGGCTTCCATAACCGCCAAGTAGCCCCACCCACATAACCTCAAACATCTACCCATGAGAACAGGCAGCTCGAAACTTGATCGTTGAACGTTTCACAACTGGAATTCGTTTCGGTGGGTGGGGGGGGGGGGGGGGTGAGTTCAGCGTCACTCGTGAAAGACTCCTGCACTCACAGTGCCCTGGGGGGAGGGGAGGGAGGGGGCGGAATTCACACCACCTGCCAAACCTGAATTGGCCTCTAGGGGTCATCAGTCGTATCTTTGGTGAGTTGAGCCTTGACCCCAGTTGCCCTCATTTGCGGGGGTCCCCCGAGATGCGGACCATAGATATAGAGGCAGTTAACAAAACCTGTAAGTGCCGGGAGCGGGTGACTCATAGGATCATGAGGTGATGTCACAGCAAAACGAGGTTCAAAGTACTTTAAAGTGGAATATCAATGGAATGTCCACATTCTTGCATCCTTTTCCTATAATGCAGTCTTATACATTTTTTGCATGTGTAGTTAATATAAATAGTGCAATAAAGACATTGTAATGTAGTTTAACATGGGTATATTTTATATGTATGGCTGTCAAGACTGCCACCCCCTGTCAAGAAGATTGACTTTCCCAGGCTGTGATGGGACCCCTCCCCTATCTCCTGACTGCCAACCGTGGCTGACCTTTGCTTCACTAAATATTTTTCACCGAAGTCATAGGAAGACAATGACTCACCTATCGAGCATTTCCACTGAAACCGGCCATAAACACTCGCTACAGCCTCCTCGTGATTCGTGGACCTTCTGCACGCTGAAACAACAGAAAGGTCCAGCAATAAACAAAGAATAATAATATCCATCATGGCGACTAGCCTTCCAAGATGACATGTCACACGTAGCGGGGTGGAGATACACGGCTTTTAGCTTGAGATTGACATAACATTTTCAATTACAATATATTCCTTAAGGGAAACATGATTTTTCTGTTAAGGTTTTTGTATGTAATATATAAACAGCCGTCAAATTAATAATGAGCCCTTTATCTGGGGACATTACAGAATGAAGGAATTATATGACTTGGGGCTGATAGCTGCAGTATGCTGGATGCCGTTTACCTGTCTTCGATTGGACCATTTCTGGCACCGAATCTGTAGTTGCACATGTACCATCCCTGCTAACTTATTATTCAATATTCTGTTTTTCAGGACACTATTTGAGTTCTGCGTAGCATTTCAATTTGCTTGCACCACATTTGCTAGATTGCAGTATGTGCACGGCCTTTGCACTTCGTCTGTTGGGCGGTCTGCGCACGTTTGACTGTGCTCTGTATTCTCGCTGCTGTATGGGATCATCCCCTTTAATCTTAATCGTAATTCCGATGATATGTCTGCAGATGGAATTATACGGCAAGCGGGCAGAAATCCACGCGGCGCGGCATGTTTGTCTGGAAGCGCTCCAGGCCGGAATCGGACAGGTGGTTCGGCGCCCTTGTGTTCTCGTCGCTGAGAGGCGTGAGTGGCGTCGTGTCACACGGCTGGCTTTTGGCGAGTGACTAAAGCCCCCCATATCTGAACGGCGGGGGCCGGTACGTTGTGTGGGCTCGCCCCTGCAGCTGTCGCAACTGATTGCGGCTCGCATGTAATCCAGGGAGTGACGTCAGTCCGGATGCGGGGTCATCGATACGGCTGCAATTCGTTTATGTGCGTATATATCTTTCTTCCTCTGAAACTTTTCGTGATATGAACCGTAACAAATAACCGACAGACCTTCACACCCTTAAATAACAGAAACACCCCGACCTCTGGCATCTGCACTTAGCCTTTCTTAGGGGGGGGATGGTATATATAACTGAATCAGACTTCCTGGCAGATGAAGACCTGCAGGTTTTGACTGACAGCGTGATTCAGCGTGTGATGCCAGGTCCGGTCCCTGGTGTGGATGAAGCACTATTCTAAGCCAATTCCTCTCCTTGGAAGAATTATTATATAACAGAATGGCAAAGGCATCTGTCTCCTGGACATCGCTGACGTCACGTTACAGGACTGTTTCTGCGAAATGTGATTTTCTGTATATATCCAGGTGGAACCGTCAGAGATTCCGGTCTCATTAAGCCTTTGATATGCAAAATGGGAAGCAGGTTTATGTTCATAACGAGAAAATGCGCAGAAATGCTATCCTGCGGAGCAGAGACGAGCTGGGATGCGAGGTTCATGCAGCACGGTGATGCAGGAGTGTTCGGTTCCGCTGCTGGGTGGGGGGTGGGGGCGCATGCCGCCGATCTCTGAGTTCATCCTTAATCAGCTGGCTCCGCGTGAATCCTGGGGATTTCCCGACCGCTGGCGGTGTTATTTCCCCAGGAACGGCTGGGATAATTCCATCCATGATGGCGCGAGATGCATTGTCTCCGATTGCTCCGTTCTCCCCCATGGCAGCGTGCTGCGTTCCTGGCAACGAGGCCCAGTGAGTTTGTGCATGGAGGCACAACGCGATGCATCACACCATCAGAAGGCTAATGATAAGGGAAACACACAGCCCAGTAGGATAGGACACCATACCTCTAATCAGAAGGTCGCCGGTTCAGATCCCTAGGTGATTTAATCCTTGGGTCCCTGAGTAAGGCCCTTAAGCCAGGGATTATCTAACCCTGCTTTCTCAAAAATGTACAACACTTTGGATAAAGGCATCTGCTAAATGGTGAAACACTCCGGGCTCCGTCGCTCCCGCTTCTCCAACGAGCTAGAAGCTGAGGAAGCCAGAGCTTAACAGAACAGCCTCCCTGTCTTCTCTTCCCCACCAGGGCCGCCTCTGTTTGTCTGTTACACTATTTTCATTCACAGCTGCCCTCCAGGGCCCCCCGGCTGACCGCCCCCCCCCCCCACCCCCACCCCATCCCGCCTGTCCGGGAGTTAAATATTTGATCTGGTGCGACTCCAGCCGCTGTTGGAGAACAATGTGAGCAACACCGTGAAACCCAGCCATCGCATTAATAAATCTGTTACTGTGAGGGGCGACGGCACAGCCCAGCAGCAAAATTAATAAATGCGGCTCCCGAGGACTCCTGGCACAAAAGAGAGGAGGCTGCGTGTTTGCTGATGACCGCAGCCCCGTCATTACAAAGCAACAGAGCCCTGTGGCGAAGAGGACTTTTAATCTAGGAATGGGAAACTCCCATATTAAAGATATTATTTCGACAGAGAGTCACCTCACCTCTTATGCGAGGTAAACAGACCTTTCAAAATAAAAGCTTTGAGGCCTCCAGGGTAGCTGAGTCAGCAATGCGCCGCCTGTGTTTTTGTATCTCAGAAAGTGCTTCTGTTTCAAATATTATTCCACCACAGTGACCTTAGTGACATTATTTTGCTGTGGGAAAATGGGCTATTTGTTTCAGTCAGCCAGGTTAAGAGTCAGCGCCTCCTACAGGGCATCAACGGTACGACGAGACCCTCTCCTCCTCAAGCCAGAGGAGCCTCAAGGAGAGGTCTGGCCGAGTCATGCGGCCTGTAGCGTGTAATGAAAGAAGTCATCTTGGTAGGGACTGTCATAGCAACTCGTTTAAACTTCGATATGTCCCATCCTGAGGACAATATTTAGTTAAGGTGACCAGTCCCGAGAGTAGACAGCACAACTGTCATGTTTGTCTGCGGTAGGTACAGCATGATCTGTAATCTCTTAATCAGTGTAAGAACGCCTGAGGTCAGAGTTAGACAGTGACCTCATCACCGCTGTCAACATGATGTCAGCAGAGGAAGCGGGCCGGAACGTACACAACAAAAGGGCCAACTTCCTGGTTGGGTTTCACGGCTATTCCATTCACATCCATGAGTCAATCTCCTTCTGCGCCGAAGCCAGCTGTCTTCCTGTTTCGTTGTTTTTTTTCTCCCGCAAGCTGAATGCTAACTGATACGGGAACCAGCGCACAAATCGGGCCCCCAGTGACAATTTCTTCCAGAGAAAGGTTTTCGTTTTCCGAACCGAATTCCCTTGGCTCCTCCGAATACGAACAAGAGGAGGGAACGTGCCATGGGACAGTGTCGGGCCACTTCCGAAGCAGCCCCAAAGAGAGTCCCAAACCTATCCGGTTCAAAATTGGCCTCCGAGTGATGAGGAGTCAGTATCCTCTGCAGAGAACCACACACTCGGGCTCCACAGACACACTGCGCCTTTGATGGGTTTGCAATAAAAAAAAAAAATGCTTGTTCACCGCTGAGTCAATATTTACAGGCGGGTGGAGGGCGCCTTTGGCCACCCCCCCTCTCTGATAACAACAAGCGCACGTCCACAGGATATTGTCTTTGTCTCCAGTCCAATCTTCCCGTCCTTCAAATCACACAGGACAATAAAAGGGCAGCTTCGCCACCATCTTTAGAATCTGAATACTAACAAAGGGCAGTGAGGAAACTATGACCCATCAAAATACCATTCAACTGTTTATCCCCCCCTAGTGGCGGGAGGTTGCAGTGAAGGAGTGCCAGGAGTCGCAGGCTCCAGAAGCAGTTCCTCACCAAAGAGCTTACAGCGTATTTGAGAATGACCCTGTGAATAGTGGCGAATAGAAAAAAAAAATTGTCATCATTACAGACCCAAAACATTATCCATTTATGATATGAGTACAAGGCCAGGTCAGAAGTGCACGCCAGCTTGTAGGAGGCGTAAAACAAACAAATGGCTAAATAACTTCTCCTCACACCACAGAGTACAACCCTGGTCTGTCGGTGTTTCTTCGGATGCTGTATTACTTCCAGTACCGCAACTGGTTATTAACAGTGGCTCTAGGGGGCAGCCAAAACAGTTTCCATAGCAACCGTCCTCGAGAAACATGGGGCCGACCCAAACAAAGCGTTCCCATTTGGGAATTTGGCTTGAACTCAAGGTCAGCACATTTGTAGTGACCTCTGAACATTTGTGTCGTTCCTCGAGCCCACTGACCTTCACTTTGATGAGATCAAAACTGGGGCTGGAATGAAGCACAACTGGGTTATTAAATGAAAGAAAAAAGCTTCCTTTTTCCATGTGGTAATTCCCCCCACCCCAGGTAGCCACGCAGCTGCATTTACAATAAGCAGATGCACTCTGCCTTGTTGTTTTTGTCCCGCTTTGGTAAACACCGCAGACAGTAAAGAACAAAATCCATAAATATTTGATTATTTACATCATTTGAATATTTTCATTAAGGATAAGAAGTGAAAAGCCCCTCTTAGCCTGAAGGCCTCCGGCATCTTTTAATGAGCACGAAAGATTTTCCTTGACGGGAGCACGAGATCCGTTGTTTTGGGATCGTCCCGTTAAGAACGAATTTCTGGGAGGTTCCTTGCTTACGACACCCCTGCTGTGAGATCTGTGAGGATGTTTTACAATGTTTTCAGCCAGGGGCCTTAAAGACTGTCGCGAGCAACAGATCTTGGCTTCATAAGTAACAAACAAGCATTCTCGGCCGCTGGCATCGCACTGCCACCGACTGCCGAGCAACACTCTCGATTAAGGCCCCTGCTCCTTTGTGTCTACTGTCGTTCGTCTCTTCTCCCCCCTTTTTTCCCAGTCTCTGTCCTCCTCTGCGGCTGTCAGAAGCTCGATTGTTTCTTCGTCAAGTGTGAGCGCTCACGGACAAAACGCGCACCGGCGCCCCAGCCGCGATTAGGCTGAAATTCACCGCGTGCAGCATCTGCCGCCAGCCGCAGTTTACAGCTGCAAATCTGTCATTAGACATAAATCCGTGCAGCACTAAATCTGTCGTCAATTTCAAAATTGTTGCCATTTACCGAACCATCCCAGCTTGGAGGTTAAATGCTAAAGAACAGTATTTATGAACATGTTTCTTTCTAAAATCAGTTAAAATTGTCTCGATTCACGCCGCTTTACCGCTTGACTTCAGAATGTTTTTTTTCCTAATCAGAAACAGCTTTCATTCATTTTGCTTCCAAAACCTTGAGTAACTGATATTGCGTAATCTGTCGTCGTGTGACATTCTTAGCCATAAGTATACATTTTATATAAACAGTGTGTTTAATCCATCCATACATCTTCATAAATGTTTAGCCAGGATAGCAGAACCGGATCTCATTGCAGGATGGACATGACACGAGGCAGAGAAACGCCCCAGACGCGGAACCCTGGGATGTATGCCGGTCCATCACAGCGCAAACGCTCACCACGGGCGGTTCGAGGGTAGCAACTCACCCAAATGTGTTTGTGTTTGTGGATCGTTGGAGGAAACCCAAGCAAATGAAATCAAACCATGTGATCTGTTCACACACAGAGCCAGAGGCAAGATTCAAAGCTTGAGTAATAAAAAACATGAACCAGAATCGTCACCCACCGAGCCACCATGCACTCCAACTTAATTGAATGTGTATGTAAATTAGTCTTTTTGTACCCTTGTTATTTGTCAGGATATTCAAAAACAAAATCGAACTGTTATTAGTGAACTAAATTGATCTATAGCCGGCTAAATTAATTTTTCCTGTCCCAGATACCATCTCAAATTTTTGAACACTAGCTATAATCAGCATTTTTTAAAACTGTGCGAACATTAATATAGACAGTATCTGCATGACAGAACGCTTTATCTATACGGGGGAACGCTTACCTGCATGCTGAGAGAGCGACTCCTACGGGAACATCCATCAGCTGTCTACTTTTACTGCTTGCTTTGTTTCGATATTGGGAATTCTGATTGGCTCCCAGGAATTGGAAGTTTACATCTTCATGTAAGTTTCATAGGTTGCACGTACAATTTTGTTTGACTTAAACACTTACACACTGTCACAGTTACTCACTGTATATGCAGTGCAATTCAATATGATCTCGAGTATAACAGCACTCTTAAGGGAATTTCAATCCCAAATTGCAGTTCTTTGACCACCATGCCACCCATTAAGAAAAAAAAAAAATATTTATTTGTATAAATACATGTTTTTATTCATTTTAATTCTCACCCTCTGAAGAGGGACAAAAAATGCTTGCATTCTTCCACCAACTGAATGATATAGATGCCCTCATAAATATGTAAACAAGCTTCTGCCTGGCAATAAAATTTGACATATATTTATACACTGAGGGTCCAGACCCTTACAAACCGCCACTTCAAACACTGCATTTCATGTAATTATCCTGAAGCGTAATTCCTCAGGAATGGTGATTTTATGTGTTTTACGTAAGCTGGGATTTCAGCAGTAATTTCACAAGTTGGTATAAGAGGCAGAAAAATGCATTTTGGTATTTTATCTACATTTTTTTTTGCCTTGTTTTTGAATTTCCAGTTTTATTGATGCTTTATTGCACATTTTAAGAGAGTTTCCTACAGGTTGTTTTCTTCTTTTTCATGCACTGTAAATCTGAAACGAAAACCCCCACAACTTGATACTGAATAAGTGGTTATGAAAGATGTATTTACAGAAAAGAGAAAGCATGTTTTGTTCCAAGAACAACCTTTAAAGATGTTTCTCATGCTACATAATCATATGTTTTTAGGACGGTTATTCTGGTAGGGGAATTCCAGAGGGTGGATAATTGCTTTATGTGGGTGATCATGACAAATAATCACTTCAGTGGAACAGATGCGAATGGTTAAGGAATTCCAGAAATTTCTTCAAGTAAATGAAGCTAAATGATCACTCCATGTTTACTAATGCTGGACACCGAGTATGTGTAAGTGACTGGACAAATTATGTAAAAGAAATCCCTCTCAGTGGCTTGATTTCTGGAATTTAAATAACCAGTGGCCAACGGTTCTGTAAAAACTTCTCTTCTTAAGTCAAATCGTGAGTATAAATTATGTAAAAAAAAAATTTGCAAAGGCATCACAGCATGTTTAATTAACTCAGCAAAAAGTGCTGTTTGTAAATCGTCCAAAGCTCTCTGTCAATATTAGCCGGATTTCGATTAGAATTTGACCTCAATGCAATTATGGTCATAGGAGCCATAATTGTAAATAATTATAACTTAATGGATCTCGAGTCTGTGCTGCATAACGCTTGATCGTTCGACCTCTGACGCATTAATGCAAAGACAAAAGAAAACATTTATCTCCACTGATGAGAGAGGGAATACTGCAAATGGTCCTACATTTAACTCCTTCCATCTATTTTCATTTCTCTATTCATAATTTTTCAGTTTAATTGATTGTTATTTCCAAAGGAGCCTAACAACCACCCATAGCTGGATCCCAGAGCAATCAGAAAAAGACACATTCATTGACTTTCACATACAACGGGGCCCAGTTACCCACAATGCCAGCTCTCCTAGCTACTGGCCCCTGCAACCTTAAAGGTAGGAAATGTGATTGTAATCCGGTACACTTTTTTGTCCAACTTGGAAATTCCAAGTTCCCAGCCGGATATCTCAACTGGAACGCCCCCCTGAAGACGCAACTCCTACTCCGAAAGTCAGAGGAATTTACACGACCCCAAATTCCATGAATTCCTCAGAATTCAAGATGGCTGCACCCTTTATCAACAGAAATTAAAGCTGCAGTTACGTACCGTTTGTTAGCATTTACGTCTTATTTGTAGCTCATTCAGTTGGTTGTACACACACTGCTGTCTATGGATGTGTTGCAACAGTGTTTTTATTAGAGATGGGGTTAGGGTTGATATTTTTTAACTAGTAAATACAGATGAAAAGCTCAGTCAAAAATCTTTAATTAGGCCACTAGGAACATACTGTACATAACATACCGTTCCACTATTTGTACATCTTGTTTTATGTATATTTGAGGCATTTGCAGTTCAGTTTGAATATCATCCATGCGTGGATATGTGAGTGGCGAATGCTTAAAATGCTCCACAATTTTTCTCCCACAGGCAACAGCGTCACTTACACTTTGTTGTAACTGCCAAAAACTAAATAAATGAGTATCTGACGTGGATCGGTTCAGAAAGCAGGATTTCTTTCTTAGCTGGATAACTTGTCGGATTTAAGGTAGTCTGGGCTAAATATAAGTGAATTAAGATAAAGGCCATTTATTCTGGGGTAAATTCTATCCGACAAGGTATCTGGCTAAGCAACAGGTCCCTGGTATTGCTAAATGGCTTTCTGACTTCAGGTGAATCTCAGTATGCATACTTGACCGTACTTGTGTTCTCGTCTACCCGTTTTACGTCATCTTCCGTTGCCGAAGACCAGTTCCAATACTAAGTACACAAGTACAGACGATGGTAAAAATCGCTGGATGTTGGTCTTGCTTCGCCCCAAATGTCAAGGATACATCCATTGGTTGCATCCTCACCAAACTAGAGCAATCCCTTGATTCATTGCACCCCAAGTTCATTCTTGGAAGGCAAGTTGGCAAGACCAGTCTTGCCAAGAACACAAGTATGATCTTCTTGTTCTTGGTACAGAGACAGCCAAGGATGCATTGATTGCATCATTGCCGAACAAGATCAATCCCATGATTCATTTCGCCTCAAGTTCATTCTTGGGAGGTAAATTAGCAGGATCCGTCATGCCAAGACCACAAGTACGATCTTTGCGTTCTTGGTATTGAGATTTGCCCTTGCTGTCCTGGAACGTGATTATCTCAGGTGTGACATCGTTCCCAGCACTGACTTTTGACCTCTGAGGTAAACGGAACGCAGCATTATACAACCCAGGGTTTCTACGCAGCACCTGCTCTGTGAAAAAGAAAAGAAGCAAAGTAGCTTGTATTGAGCCACACAAGGATGTTCCAGCCAAAAAGCAACAGGGGGCTTTCATGCTCATGCACAGCACAGGGGGTGGGGGGACGGAGGAGGGGAGACTGGAGAGGCGGATAAGAGAAGGAGGAGTGGCTTCGAAAGGATGCCTAAAACGAGGAGGTCGACGTTGCATCGCGCGGCTCCGTTAGCCGGGTTGCGTAGAAACACCGTTTTTTTTTGTTGTTTGTTTTCAGCGCAAACACAGAACGGACAGCTAGCTTAAAATCACATACCTGACCCGTGGGACAGCGCTCTGCAAGAAACAGGTAACATGGGGCTTGGGGCTGCTGACTAGAGGAATGGCTACAGGAAGTGCGATAGCTCTTCCTGCGTTGGCTGTGCTCTGTGTAAATGGAATTGACAGCTAACTGCCACTGGCTCAGAGCAAAATCTCAGGCAAAGGCAGGACCACACGCCTGATTACCGATCGGGAGTAGGTGGGACGGGCACATGCAGACAGCCTGGAGTCTACCTCAGGCGGGGGCGCTGCTAGAGATGCTGGCCCCCATGAAGGCATAACATACTGGGCCCCCAACCCTCAGCAATCCAAAGGCTCCCCTTTACAGTGTCCCTGAAAACACTGGTCACAAAGGAGAACATGTGATCTTCACTCAAACACACACACACACACACACACACACACACACACGCACACAAAGACCTGTACTCATATCTTTGTGTGGACCATTCATTTCTATGGGCAAAATCGTAATCCCAACAATGACGACCCTAACCCCAACCCAGCCCTAACCCCAACCCAGCCCTAACCTTACCCTTAAGTAGACAAACAAAAGTCTTTTGACGTTTTCAGGTTTTTGATTGCAGTCACAGATTTTTATAAAATTGAATTTCGCCTTATGGGGACCGACAAAATGATCCCTACAACGTTAAAATAACAGGTTTTTAATCACATTGTGGGGACATTTGCACACACGCACATACACACAGATCCCAAGCATCATAATGGTGTTTTTGGATGTTTTACTTTACTAACTTTCTCATGTGAGGGTCATTTGCATTGGCTGCTGACGTCGTCATTCCTCATACAAAACAGTCTATTGCTTTTCATTGACACTGTGTCAGAAAGCGACGCGATTTTCCCATAATGAGTCCACTCCACCCTCTCTAATGCAAATTAAATTATACTAGGTTATGATATGTTAATTGGTTTTGCCCTAATTAACCTGAATCCAGCTGCCCTTGAGAGATGGGTTCGAATTATGTCAGGACAATTATAAAACTACAAATTGTGCTTTGATGTGACGTACAAGGACACAGACCTTCCTGGCTGAGACCAGCTTTGGGAAGACAGACCTTTTTTCCACTGGAATCAAATTAAATTTGAGGAAGAAGGGATTTGAGGGAATCTATCGCGCCGAACATTCCAAGTGGTTCCCAGAAAAGTGTAAGCCATTGTCACATACCTCCGCTCACTTAAAACACGCACACAAAATGAACACCCAGAATGCCCACGCACTCGCACCTCACCTCCATTCTGTAGGGCCAGGCTTCCAAGCCGAAGGTCACATTAGGAGGCCTCCTGCTTTCGGAAGGATTTTGTGCTCATAATGAACATGTTGGATAATGTCCAGGATCAATATCATAACGACCATTAGCTATTCAGGCTTTAATGGGCCTCTCTGCATTCGTTCTGAACTGAGGTCACGTTCTATAGCAAGACCATAACTCCGCTCTTGTTTACTGACCACAGTGATTACCGGTTCTTCCGAACTCAAGCTAATACCGCCCTAGCAGTCACCCCGGCCTCCGCGTGTAGGGTACAGAGGCTGCATCAGAGACTCATCAGACACAAAGAGCTATTTCCTGCACTCACATATACACGGAGTTACATGTCCACGCGTTTATATTTCGGGACTCTCGAAAAGGGACGTAGTGAAGCAGCTCCGCTCGTGTCTCTCTGCAGGGTGAGGAGCTTCTGCTTTCCTGCTGGGTAATTTCTGAAGCAGGCGACAGCCTTTGATGTCGTTGTTTTGCATATTGTCACTGGAGCACTTCGCCGGTTCGTGTAGCTGGCAGCCTCGTAGCACCTCGCTACATTTATTTATTTGTGTATTTATAAAAATAAAAATACCAGCGAAAGACTCTGCCATGCACTGTATAGTGTTTTTTTTTACACTTGTTATTTCAGTAGCAATCGTTTAGATTTGGGAGGTGTCAACCATATTCCGCAGCGGCTCGATTGACATTAAGTTGCTCGCTGCTTTTTTAATCGACGTGTGGGTTGGCATTTCGTTTTTTTTTCTGGCACAATATGGCACGTCTGAGGGTACAAAACAGCAAAGGATTCGTCTCCTTTCTCAAGGGGCGGCGAATTGTTAACATGACACAAAAAAGATAGCAGCAATCTTAGAGAATTATATAATATAAAGGTTATCTTTGAACACGCAGTCTCCTTGGTAGGAGAAATTGCTGTAGTTTGTGTTCCGGTGATGCCAAGGACATCTTTGTATACACTTTTGAACTAACACTGTATCCATGGCAACCATTATATGAGAGTTTCGATGACAACTGAATGAAAATGAAAGGAAAGTTGTATAGCGAGCTATTACTTAAAATTGCCCACACAAGCATAAACAGAGAAGCACGTATAAACACATCGGATAATTTAAAACTTTTAACCAGAGCCATTATGCTAAAATTTTACGAAACGGGGGTTATTACAGAGACGGCTGTTTATGTCGCTCTGAGCTTCAGGATGCTTCCAACAACTGTTCCCCAGCTGTACACGGCATTTTTTTTATTCCTTGGGAGGAGGGCGACATCGCCGCCACATCGCCATCCCCTCCGCCCCTTGCAGCCTGGGGGGGAGGGGGCGGGGGCGGTGCTATGAAAGGGCATGCCAGGAGGATGGATGTGGGGCGCTGTATCTGCCAGTCTAGAAATGAGTCGACTTTTTCGTTCTGGTGAATAATCGGTTATTCGGTTATTTGTCGTTTACTCACTGCCTCATTAAGCGCGAACGGCTTCGTCTTCCGTCTTCTGCAGCCTGCCTGGCACCACAAAGACCAGGTGGTCCATCCCGACGCTTCATTTGCTTTACTCCATATACGTTTTTGATGATTAAGCCTAATTACTTAATTCATTAAAAGAACAGAGAATAGTGAAGACATGATTTATTTAGTTTTATTTATTTATTTATTTGGTGGGGGGGGGGGGGGGGGTTCAATCTTTCAGAATGAGTTTACTCGCCTATAACCAACAGACCATGCCGTCTTTATGCTGCCTTGAGTCCTGACGTAAATTATTTTAACTACGTGGGAACGCAGCTCATGGGAATTTTTCCACTCCACTGTAATGAGTAGCGCGCACAGTATTTGGCGCAGGGGGCCATAAACACCACACTTATTAAAATCGCCATAACCGCAAACATTCTGCCTAATTCAGATTTGCACTCTGGGTAATTCTATATTAACAAAATAAAAAGGCTGATTCGTGAAACGTCGCACTAAAAATGCAAATAAAAAAACAATATACAACAAAACAACCATTCTGTATAATAAGCATCATCGAAGAACGCGGCTGTACTTTAAATTCCAGCAGCGTAATTCATGAATAAAATATTTTTGTTATTCTAGCCCCCCTGTTTTATTGACAGATATCCAGTAGCTGAACAATCTTCAATAAATCGTCAAGACCGTAATTTCGCTGTACCGAGCTTTTCAGAAGAAAGTGTGAAGAGATGTGACCTTCTGAAGATTAAGTCAATAGGAATGTAAATCGACGGCTTCTTAAGTGAGAGCATCCACGCTACTCCCGAAAGGTACACACTGAAATAAAACTTCCGGATTTTAGAAGGAAATACGAAGTTGCAATGCAGAAACACCCAGTAGGTGGGAGTATTTCAACATATAGTAGTCTTAGTCCGCAAAACTAATGACAAAGGCAAAGCAAATAAAAGCTGTCAAAAACACATGTTAAATGTGAAATAGGCCTATGTATTTATATTGCACTTACTACGTGTTTTAAGATTTTAATTCACACTATAATAGTACAACACGATAGAATATTCTAGTACCCCCTGAATATTATTATGACCGTTTCATAAAGGGGATCCTTGATTTGATAGTAATTAATTAGCCCGGAACATACTTCTGTGAGAAGGCTTTCAAGGACAAGGATGAGAGAGAGAGAGAGAGAGAGAGAGAGAGAGAGAGAGAGAGAGAGAGAGAGAGAGAGAGAGGAATCCATAAAAATGTATTTCCTTCTGGCAGGTAAGCAAATCATCTGTCTCTTTTCCAAGACAAAGTTTCCCTCCTCGTCCAAATGTCCTGTACCCACTATGTTTTATTTTCAGAACCAACTTTGTTACCATGGAAGCACCAGAAAAGGAATTCTAATAAAGCTCAGCATTCATCCAATTTTTTAAACTTGCCACATAACAGAACTATAGGCTAAGTGCAGCCTTTAATTAAACAGTGAAACACTATGTATAATAATAATAATTATTATTATTATTGTTATTACTATTATTATTATTGTTGTTATTATTATTGTTATTTTTATTATTGTTGTTGTTGTAACTGCTTAACTACATTTAATTGTTTTGAATTCTGTGTGTGATTTTGCTTTGGGGATGAATTCCACCAATGCTGACCTGGTAGATTCTTTCACACTCCACCCGGAAGAGGCACTGTCTCTTAACATAGTGACTTAAGCCCTTTAACTAATTTTAGAGGCTTCTGGGAATCCCTGACTATAACCCTAAAATACATAACAAGAGTATTGCCAATTGTCAGATGCAGAGAATGATAACTCACCCTGATGATGTAAATGCATGCTAGTCCATTAACGTCACTTATTGATGATGTCGCACAGAATCTTTTTCGCACAGTGGCATTTCAGTGGTCTGCTGGATTCTAGGATGATGTCGTGGAGAGCAGCTGGGTGAAATTCAGGATGGCTCAGGGACACACACAAAACCAGGCACTTGTTATGCTTTATGAAGAGTATATGTAGAGATTCACACTCCAGTACTGCTTATTTTAACATGATATTTCCCCTAGGAGTCATCATGACATCTTGCTTTAAGGCTGCAGGGCCAAGGTCGGCATGTGTAAATGACGTCAAGACCATATAACAGACTTGGACCCTTTGTCACTAAGCTTGGGCCATCAGGGACCAAGGCTTTGATGAAGTGTCATGTATTGGTGTGTTTTTTTTTTATTATTTTTTTTACAAGCCTCCTTGATTGTGGTGACCAAAAACACACAATAATCCAAGTGCTGTCAAAGACAAGCTATAAGCATTGGGGAGGGGGGGGCAGGGGGGCTTCTGATATTAGTTACCACTGTGGGATATATGTAACAAAAATGTATCTCCATGCTGTATTTGGTGAAATCCATTGGAAATCCAGAGTCCACCGGGGCAAGCTGATGCTTGTCACGTACCCTGTTACTGATGCATTGTGGGTCATTGATTGATACAGCCTCAATAAGGCTTCCCATTTGGGATTCAAATGAGGATGGGGGCAGCTTCCCGATCTTCTTATTCAAGAGGCACAGGTGTGCTGTGATGCCGCTTGACATTTTTGGAGACATTACTGGTGGCTCCATCCCGCATTTTTATGATCCTCCTGGTGGCACTCTGTCACCATGTGACCTTCCGCTCCAAAACGTTTTTTTTTTTTCATTATTATTATTTCTGACCAATTAGTCTCATCATGTCGGAGGGAGGCTGCAGTTATTTGTTTTTCCTTGGAAAATAATAAATAGTTCTTTTTATTTTTCACGTTAGTCGACGGCCTCACGCACAGATAAATTACAATCGTTATATGTCGTGGCGTGAGCACGTAGCGAACCGACCAGTTGAATCACACGCACTGTGACAGGGCGGTGAAAGCTGAGGAGAGCAGAGTAACGATGCCCAGAAGCGGAATTTTTATTCACCTCCCCACTTATTTATAATGAAGATAGCGGCGCAGTTCTGACATAGGGAGCACCCTGATTACAATATATTTGCTGAGATTCAGGCGGACGACATTAAATATGGATGCCTGTTATGTGAGGAAAATTAATTTTATAGTGTTTTCACTAAATGGCCAAATATGAAAACCCGAATGAATAATTCACACCAATAAGAATACTTCACAGGGTATGGCACCAGACCCATTGATTTCATTGACCATTTGTAATCCGTGGAACGCATTTACAAGCACTGTTGTGAGCGTAGTACAATCTGCTTGAAACAAATATCGAATTTTAAGATTTCTTTGATAATCCCCTCCGGTTTTTCCAGCTGTTGTCTGTGTCGCCTTTGAGCAGAACAGTTTCAAGGTTAACTTGCTTAAGGTTAATTTGACAAATTACATTTACTTTTATCTGGTGAATGCAACGCCACTGGACCATTAATTAATGAATATGACATGCAATAAACTCCAGAAATCTTTGTTCTGTTCTACGATCTGTTTGCTGAGTTTAAAAGTGTTCAAAGGAGATAACGATTAAAGACAACGCCTAGATGAGATTCAGAGTGAGTCCGTGGGCTGTGTTCAAAAATCCCCTTTAAATAATGAATGGTCCTGCGTAAATCGGGGGGAGGGGGTATTTATCTTTATGGTGCACGAAAAAAATTCTCCGGGAGTTCCCGTTCTGAAATTTGCAGTCGTATTTTCAAACTTTGTTCCTTTTTCAGGCTACTCGTACTAATTCGGGATAATATAAATGCGTGACTTGCTTATCGTGCTATCGAGTACATGTTCCATTATGAATGCGGTCCATCCCCCGATTGAGTTCCAGCCAGATTTCTGTTTTTCCTTCGCGTTTGTTTCAATAGTTCTAAAAAAACCCCAACGCCCCCTCCCTCTGGCTATTTGTCATAAATGGGCCTCGAAGTTACGGCTGGGAGGTAACGGGGAAGAAGATCCACCATGATAAATGTCAAGGTGATCCTGGATTCCATGCATCAAACCAAGCCTTTGCTCGGCTGGCGAGATGCTGTCCCAGTTCTCGGTCAATCCAGCCGGCACACGGGCTCAGAAATACCTGCGTCCATGCATCATTAGCAGTCCTACTGCCTAACTGTTGTCGAGAGAGAAAAATGAACACATTTACTTTTATACCACAGTGCTATAAGGAACCATGAATAATCAGTAAGTGATTGTAGGATAGCGCAAATACATTAGGGTCTATGTGCGTCCCTCATTCAGATGAAGCGTCTTGGCGTTTTCATTTAGGATCGCATAAACGTAATTCAGCTATCAGCAAAGATGCCTAGTCTCATTATTCAAATGCGTTTGAACTTTATTGCTCATTAATTTAAGTAAAGATCGCAAAAAACTTCTTCTGCGTGAATGCATTTGTTAATAAATATTCATTTGTTGTCTCCAGGAAAATTATAATGATTTAATTACATTTCATTTGAAGGAAAGATTTATTAATACTCCCAGTTTACTCCTGGGTGCTTTTGATCAATGAAACCCTCCGTATCAGAGTGTGCCCGTGTCTGCTCTATCTAATGATACTCCATTGGTTACCACAGAATTTTAAGTAGGACTTAAATATGGGGCTTGACGTACAGTTGTTTGAGAATCATTCTGGAAATTACATATACTTTTATATACAGTGTGTTCTTCTTGACGTGTAGGAATCAGCGGTAATGTGGTTAAAGATTTAGCGCGAGTGTGCTTTTAAATTAAGATTAAACACAAATGTACGTCAATATGGGACTATAAGGATAAAATGCAGTCATGAATAAGTCAAATTACATCAGGCTGGTGTTTAATTTTAAACCAAAGGCGGAATAAATGAAATGGTAATTGCTATTGATTAGCTGCTGTGAATATGACCCCAAAGGCTGGTCCTGGAACCTTAACACAAGCAAAAAAATATTGGATTTGCTCATTTGCTTTTCTCCCAGGCACAGGAGACCAATAAAATGAGAATATACTCGTCACATAATGAAAAACAGAGATGGGCTGAGATATTAACAGACAGACGGGGGTAGAAAAACTCGAGCTCCTGTCCGAGCGTTTGGAGTTAGACCTACACGAAGCCAGTGGTCGAATAATCTGTGGTCGAATAATCCATGGCACCCGGAGCCGGTGTAACACCGGGAGCGTCATGCCGGGAGATCTTCCTGTTAGCGCTCAGTGTTGATATGGTTTGTATCGCGTCGATGACGACTGATTCTGGGCAATTGATCATGTACATACCAACGACTTCATTTAGTCAACATATGTGGCATCAATAGTTTGATTTATTGAATACTGATGACATAAATTGGCTTATTCGGCCAATACTTATGGCATCAGCGGTCCTGGTGGTGAACACGCACGTGTTTTAATGGGATCAATACTAATTGCATCGTTTGCTCAGTTTCAGCTTCCAGTATAAATTGGGACGTATCCGCAGATTAAGAATAATGATGATAATGACAGCGACCTTAAAACAAAGGACGTTAAATGCTTTGGAAAGCAGAGGACTACGCGCGTTCCGTAGGCGGGCGGTGGCGGAGAGTATAGGCCGCAAGCACCTACACCGGGGTCTGCAGAATTGGGGCTACGGTTGTGTCCTTGTACCGTTTCAGAAAGAGTTAAAAAATATATATTTCATTAACTGTTACAGCTACATTAATTAACACTGTAAAAAAACACGATTTTGTTTTTGGAACACATGTCTTATCTTAAATGCTCAACTTGTAAAAATAAAATTAATATGGGGCGGGTCACGTGTCATACATTCACAGAAATTTTCTCTGAGCCTCCTACACAGCGTTTGCACGGAACCTTGAAAGCGTAGTTTAGAGATGAGACGCACAGCGTCTCAATGACCGAAGTCTTCCCCCTCTGCCGGCAGCCCATGGTTGGGTTAGGTTGATAAACAGAAGTGATTCAAACACTGACATTGGGGATGCAGATAACAATTAATGAGCCTCGCAGATGAATCGAATGTCACGCGCTTACGAATTCCATTTCAGCGAGATTTGCCCGTAACATTTATTCACTGCAAATATGGATGGTTTTTAACAAATGAAACCGTTTACAGAGCCTCTCAGTATGTCGTGTTTTGGAATTTAATTAGCGCCGAATATAACTTATGTAAATCGTTTGTATTACATTATTTTGAATGTAATCAACTGCACGAAGAGTGGCACGTGTGTATGTGAACGCAATAACCAATTAACAAAAATGTTCGCAATTTACGACGTTGTGTACCATCCCTTTACATTAACTAGCCTTTCACAACTTATCAGTATAAACCAGATATCTCAGAATTATTCTTGTGAGTATGTATTCTGGATTTTGTTGTAACCCTCTACTTTGCCTTTATGGGTCCAATCATAAATACACAAGCTATATGCATACATGAGTCTACATACATGCATACATACATACATGTACATATGTATACATAAAAACATAGGCCTACATGCATACGTACTGTAAGTCTACATACATACATATACATACATATTCATGGCGCGCGTGTGCATTTGCATCTTAATAGTTGTTTTTTTTTAAATAAAGAACGTTAGTATACGGCACGGATAGCGTTAATATTCACATTGAATATGTAATTTGCAAAAACAAATGCAGAAAATAACCGTGTAATTGTGGAAATTTGTCTACATGCACTATGCTCTTCCTGAATTGAGTTCGCCACCTTTAACTTGTTTAACTTTGCTGCCCCCTACTGGTTATTAAAATCATTACTAAGCGTTTTCTATCAGACTTCGGTTTAGGAAATTTGTTAATTTGCTTAAGTGTAGTCCGAATTGATTGAAAGATTGCAACACAACTCCAATACTACTACTACTACTACTACGAATAATAACTATGATGAAAAACTAAATTCAAGGATAATAAACTTAACTTACCTGAGTAATTAACAGTGTCTAACCCACAAGTTCTGCCTGTACCCACCCAGTATATTTCAATGCTGTTCACATTACTTCTGGTATGCAGAAGTCTGTCGTCTGGTACGACAGTTTAGACACATTGTTTTCGTACCATTTACTTAATAATTTACGGTGTATTTTCCGGTTCTAAAATTGTGTTGGCATACATAATCCTGAATACTCTTTTACCATAATTACGCTCTGGTTCTTGTTTTTTTATTATTATCACGCTTTCTGTCTATATTTGTTCCTTTAGTAAGAAAATTCTTCCAGGGCGACTGATATAACGTTATCATATTCTGCCCTAACTTATCTGAATTCCGTTTGGTCACGCCAACTCTGGACTCTAACCAACCACCGACACTGTTCTTCACTTCTCTGGCCAATAGGCGGTAAGTATACTAAGGGGTTCTTTCTTGACAGCGAGAAAAACTACAGCCAGCATGCAATGACTTTGGCTTTCTCCTATCAGTAACGAATGCTTATTTTATTATCCCTCGTAAAATGCTTGTAGTTTTTAAATACTCCGTTATTCTTATGGTTTCTGTTACAGTATATTAAATATTTCGTAATCATGTTCAGACAAACTAGCGCCATTATTAAAAGACTTAGAATTTTAAGGTAAGTAATTAATTGTAATTGTTTCTGAACGCTTCTTCTCGCGTGAAAAAACTACTTTTGTTACATTATGAAAATACAGTCTACAAAAACGTTTGGAAATATTGGCATATATTGCTTGTTTTTTTTTTTGTAGAGCAGCTCACTGTCTTCATTTTCTGTTAGTCATCTGCAGAACGGCATGAGTGGAGAATCGAATAAATAGTGAATGTTTCCAATTAAAACATTTCAGTCGACATCATGCATGGAGGTACCGGAGCACATCTGCCACTCAGAGAGCAGTGCTGTATAAACCAGGGCAGCAAATCCACGGCTTCACTGTTACACAGGTAAGGCTGCAAAAAGGGGCAGGAAACGCGTAAGTTAACGAGCATGTCTGCGTTATTACAAATGGAAGCTTAGCATGCCTGCTACGGCATCTGGACCCTTCTCCCATAACCATGTGCATGCTTAATATTTCACCTTGGTCAGAGTGTCCTCCGGGCTGGAATGGTAGACTGACCAGATGTTTCCTGTCGCCACCGCAGGTGACGGCCGTTCCAGACTTGTGCCTGACGGCCGTGAAGCTGGCCCACGATAAAACCGGAGCCCAGTATCTTCACGTAGCCCGGGATGACTCCAACAATCTCTTCAGGTACTGCTCCCATTATCTGGAAATGGGCAGGGTATTAAATGGTTATACTAGGTTCTGAGTTAATGGGCGGTGTATTAAATGGTTCTCAGGTTCTGAGAGATTTATTATTGTTTTAATCGAGCTGATTTATGTGACAGCGGATGCACTCAGATTGTATCAATGGGCTGCGCACTGGTTGCATGATGAATAGTCTCAAAAAACTGGGAATAACTGTAGGCTGAAGGAAGCCTGCTGAGCAGCTTGTGCATCGTCTGGAAGGACCTTCCCTTCCTTGGTTGAAAGTATCTGCCGTCCCGTGACAGTGTTCAGTTCCGCACCACGCCGATGGACAACACCGGGGTCCCTCACATCCTGGAGCACACGGTGCTCTGCGGGTCAGCGAAGTACCCCTGCCGAGACCCCTTCTTCAAGATGCTCAACCGCTCCTTGTCCACATTCATGAACGCCTTCACAGGTAACCGCCTTTCCCCTTACTTCCGGCCCACGCCCGTGTCTCGCTTGTCTGATTGCATGTAGCCTAAAATGCATCAACATTATTCTTCTTTAAAACTCTCTCTTGCAGCGAGCGATTACACGATGTACCCGTTCTCCACGCAGAACGCCAAGGACTTCCGGAACTTGCTCTCCGTCTATTTGGACGCTGTCTTTTTCCCCTGCCTCCGAGAGCTGGACTTCCGGTGCGTTCGGGTCGGAGTTGTGGGGGATCTCATGTGTAAAACCACATGCCTGTAGTATGACTCGCCACGACACGCGCTGTTCACGGTTATATCTGTCTGTTGTGCTGATCTTTTCATTCTGTGTTTCTTTCTTGCATTAAGGCAGGAAGGTTGGAGGTTGGAGAACGAGGATCCCACTGACCCGACGTCCCCTCTGGTCTTCAAAGGCGTCGTCTTCAACGAGATGAAGGGAGCCTTCGTGAGTCGTTCACATCATATCTCAGTAACACCCCCCCCCCCCCCCCCGCTTTCTCCCCCCCCCCCCCCCCGCTCGGGTGGTCTTCACATGCGCTGTAAGGATGGCACTTTGAGCTCCGGCCCCTTGTTTGTCACCCACAGTCAGACAACGAGAGCATCTACGCTCAGCAGCTGCAGAACCGGCTCTACCCGGACCACACATATGCCGTGGTGTCAGGCGGGGAGCCCCTGGCCATCCCGGATCTGACCTGGGATCAGCTGAGGAGCTTCCACGCCACACACTACCACCCCAGCAATGCACGGTGTGCTTTCATTTAGCATGTTTCTCTCACGTTGCGTCAGCTGCTCCTTAGCCGTTCTTCCCCCTGCTGGCATCTGATCGAATTGCTCTTATGTGAATTTATTTAATTTTTTTTCTCTGGCATGTTCAGCATTTTTGCAGTTGTATTTCACAGTGCTGTTTCTTTTTCCTGTGATTGTAACTGGAATATTCAGCACGTCTTCTTTTAAATCCCCAGGTTTTTCACTTATGGAGACCTGCCCCTGGAGCAGCACCTGCAGCAGATCCATGAGGAGGCGCTGTCCCGGTTTGAGCGCATCAAGCCCGACACGGCCGTGCCTCCCCAGCCCCGTTGGGAGCAGCCTGTGAGTTTCCGGTGCTTACATAACTCGGCTATATCAAAGAGGAAGGCTTCTACCATATTTCCAGCACATATCCACATATCACCCAAGCAGACGTTCAGTCAGCAGCTCGCACTGTCCTAAGGTCCTGGAAAGCAGGCAGTAAGCGGCACAGGCTCCCCTTCGCAGGGCGTGAGCGGCACAGGCTCCCCTTCGCAGGGCGTGAGCGGCACAGGCTCCCCTTCGCAGGGCGTGAGCGGCACAGGCTCCCCTTCGCAGGGCGTGAGCGGCACAGGCTCCCCTTCGCAGGGCGTGAGCGGCACAGGCTCCCCTTCGCAGGGCGTGAGCGGCACAGGCTCCCCTTCGCAGGGCGTGAGCGGCACAGGCTCCCCTTCGCAGGGCGTGAGCGGCACAGGCTCCCCTTCGCAGGGCGTGAGCGGCACAGGCTCCCCTTAGCAGGGCGTGAGCGGCACAGGCTCCCCTTAGCAGGGCGTGAGCGGCACAGGCTCCCCTTCGCAGGGCGTGAGCGGCACAGGCTCCCCTTCGCAGGGCGTGAGCGGCACAGGCTCCCATTACATTATTAACATTTCCTCATTCATTCATTCTGGTATGTTTGCATGTACCGGCAACAAAGTGAGCTCTGATTTCGATCCTGTTTCATTTCTTGTTCCTGGCGATAACCTGAATCATTTTTACATTTTAGCAGCATTATTTAACTAATTCTTCGCTCTTTCATTTCCCCCCTGCCCTGTCCGACATTCATTTTAATTTAATTTGTTCATTCATTCATAGTGGTTATTTTAAGTCCATTCTCCGATGTTTGTGCCAGTCGCCTGGTATACTGGAGGAGGGGGTAATATTTAAATAAAAGTTTTGAACTGACTGCTTCGTGACAGCCCACGTCCTTGTGATGGATGGATGGATGGATGGACGGATGTTTTGTTATGGGCAAGAAATCTGAAGGAAGCTTCTCTCTTATGTCTGTGAAGAGGGAGCATCATGTGACCTGCGGGTCCGATCCTCTGGCCCCTGATCCAACCCGACAGAACACTCTGTGTATGAGCTACCTTCTGGGAGAGTGAGTCTTCACGCACAAACGCACAGACGCACACACTCGGCCCCCCCCGAGGCAGGCACACAGTCACGTTTGGGGATCATCTGCTCAGCATCACAGATACGTTCGAGACCTTCACGCTGAGTCTGCTGTCCTCACTGATGGTGTCGGGACCAAACTCTCCATTCTACAAGGCGCTGATCGAGCCCAAGATGGGGACGGACTTCTCCTCCGTTGTGGGGTACATGCCGTGCCTGTTGCTTCTAAAGACTTTCCAGCAGGGGGCAGCGTTTCTGTAAAGTATCCTGGATGTTTCCATTTATTAACTGTAATGCCCTGCGCATTCCGTTCTACCGTGACAAGTAAGAGTATTTTTTTTTTTTAGTGGATTAGAAGCCTTGAAGGTGGAGCCTCTATGTGCCCCCCCCCTCCCCCCCCCAGGTATGATGGCAGCACCAGGCAGGCGTCCTTCACCGTCGGCCTGCAGGGGATGGCTGAATCGGACATCGAGAGGGTCAAGAGCATCATCTGTCACACCGTCGATGACATCATCGCGTAAGTGCGACTTCCCTCCGTCCAATCGCTGCCCCTGTGCCCCCCCCCCCACCGACCTCACTCGTCGATGTCCTTAAAGTGACGGCTTTGAAGAGGAGAGGATCGAAGCACAACTTCACAAGATCGAAGTACAGATGAAGCACCAGTCGGCGAATTTCGGGCTTGCCTTGGCCTCTGTGAGTCTGCCGTTTCTGCGATTCGTCTCCATAGCGACCGCCTCATCGTGTATTTGCAGAATCGTTGGCCATCTGTCAAGCAGTCCGTTTTGTTTGCTGTGGGTTTTTTTTTAGTATTATAGTGATTAATGGTAATTTTTCTTTTTTTAAATGAATGCTTAGCTAAGCTGTTTAGGTGTCATGCAGCAGCAAACCCGCTTGTGGGATTACTTTTTTTTCCCATATGAAAAACCAACGTGTGTCTGGATCTCGCATTTTCACCCCCTGTGGCGTTCAGTGACCCTGTGGGTGGCGAACAGACACTGGCTGTGTGATTACATGGGTCAGTCCTGTTGTGTTTGGTGACAGTACGTCGCCCCCTGCTGGAACCACGACGGAGACCCGGTGCAGCTCCTGCAGATCGGCGATAACGTGGCAAGGTTGCGGCAGAGCCTGAAGGACAACCCGCGTTACCTCCAGGACAAGGTCCGGGTCTACTTCAAGGTGAGCCTGACCTTCGGGGTCCGACTGCGGTTGGACTCGTGGCTTGGGGATGGCGTGACCTGACCTTATGTCACCTTTGATCCTGGTGGGGGGGGTGCGGGGGCGCTCGCAGGAAAACACCCACAGGCTGACGCTGTCCATGAGCCCAGACGAGTCCTACTTCGTGAAGCGGGCTGAAGCTGAGGAGCTGAAGCTGAAGCAGGCGACGGAGGGCCTGTCGGAGCATGATAAGGAGGAGACCTACCAGAACGGTACCGCCATTTCCTGGTCTGAATGATGGAGTTATTTTGCCATATTTGGTTTGGTTATGTAGGAATTACAACTCTGGAAAATATTAAGCAACCACAGCAAAATTCACGCTAATTTCTCAGAGCGTGTGCCATTGCAAACTAGAATTAGCTTAGGAATTAACTAAGCTAATTCCTACTGAGGGAAAAAGTTAGGGGTCCCTATGCCCTAATAGCTAACATGTCCCCCCTCTGCTGAAATATCCTTAATACCTCCCATGTAAATCAAACTTGTGCAGTCTCCTTCTGACGGTAGATGCATGTACCTGGACATCAGCTGTGGCAAGAACTTCCTGTATGTCCCGTCATGACATTTTAAGATTTTTGGAGACTTCTTTTAGCATCTTGCAGTCTACTCTTGGGCTGAACTTACTTGAACGGCCCGACCTGGCCATGTTGGCAATTGAGTTCTCCACTTGTAAATTATTTCAATTTTTATCTAGCACCACGGAACACTGCTTATGGTCTTATGGTTAAGGGCCCCACAGGGATGTGATTTGATCTGCAGACCACAGCCGTCCAGACAGGCAACATATGAGTCTATAGAGACTTACTGTATATTTACAGAGCGTGTGTGTGTGTGACCCAGGTTTACAGCTGCTGTCCACTCAGAGCCAGTCGCAGGACGCCTCATGTCTCCCTGCCCTAAAGATCTCGGACATTGAGCCCATCATCCCGGCCACACCTGTACAGATGGGGCGTGCAGGTAGGCACAATATATACACCAAGACAGCAGCCTTAGAAGTAAACATCCATCCATCCATCCATCCATACATTTTCCAAACCGCTTACCCTACTGGGTCGCAGGGGGTCCGGAGCCTATCCCGGAAGCAATGGGCACGAGGCAGGGAACAACCCAGGATGGGGGGCCAGCCCATCGCAGGGCACACTCACACACCGTTCACTCACACACGCATTCCTACGGGGAATTTAGCAAGTCCAATTAGCCTCAGAATGTTTTTGGACTGTGGGGGGAAACCGGAGTACCCGGAGGAAACCCCACGATGACATGGGGAGAACATGCAAACTCCACACACATGTGAGCCGAACCCGGGTCCAAGAGGTGTGAGGCAACAGTGCTAACCACTGCACCACCATGCCGCCCCCTAGAAGTAAACATGATGGGTGAAAATGTGCATGATTTACTCTTGCCTGACTTGCGTGAGAGTGATTTAAGAATGACACCTCTGACTTCCACATCTTAGTTTAGTGAAGTCAGTCTGCCTGGGAATGTGCTCGAGATTGTAACTGTAAGATTGTTTTCGGTAATGTTAGTCTGCCCGGGGGGGGAGGGCGGGTTGGGCAGCCAGTCGACCTCGAACCCCCAGAGGTTTTTTTTTTTTCTCCCTACTTGGGAGTTTTTGGTTTCTCTCCTCCGTTGTCTTCTAGCTTTCTTCATTCATTTTCTTTCCTTCCTTTTTTCCCCCGTTCTGTATCTCCCTCTACTTCTGTTTCATGTATCACAACACAACCCTGTAAAGCGCTTTGGGACAACTCTGTGAAAGGCGCTATATAAAAATAAATTGAATTGAATTGAAAGATTGGAGGGTCCCAACTTTCCTATTGGCTTAATTGGCTTAATTAATCCTATTGATTGGCTAATTTGAGTGTCAGTCATTGGTTGCGCTCCCATTTCAGGCGGGTTACCGGTGCAGTATTGCGAGCAGCCGACCAATGGCGTGGTGTACTTCAGGGCCCTGTGCAGCCTCAACACCCTCCCAGAGGACCTCAAAATATACGTTCCACTGTTCTGTAACGTCATCACCAAGTGAGTGCGCTGACCGGTCGGTGGAGGGAAGGTCCCACGCCGTGCATCTCGCAGATGCGTTAAAAACAATGCGGTGGGTTTGGCGGTGAGCAGGCGTGAGGTGCCTGGTTAGCGACAATAAGGAACAGTACAGCTGTTTGCTCCTAGGCTGGGCTGTGGAGATTTAGACTACCGCCAGCAGGCCCAGCTCATGGAGCTGAGAACCGGGGGCATGTCCGTCTGCCCGCACGTCGTCTCAGACATCGAAGACCTGGATGCGTACGAGCAGGTGAGCCACACTTGCACCCGGCATCCACAAGAGGGCGTCGTTCTGTCCCTCGCAGGCCATGCTGGCTCTAAGGTGTGATGTGACTGCGTTTAATATGCTCGTGATGCACTGCTCGGTGCCTGCAGGGAATTCTGCTGTCATCTTCATGCCTGGACAGGAACCTGCCAGAAATGTTTCAGCTGTGGATGCGAATATTTGACAGGTCAGCTTGTAGAGGCTTCCTTAAACCTCTACATCCATCTGATTACATAAATAGTATAATTTAAATATTGGTAATGATGTCACTCGTATTTAGTTGTATTTTTTATTATTACCATTTATTTTACACTCGCGGTCGCAGCCCCCACTTTGACGACGTAGAGCGTCTCCGCGTGCTGGTCATGGCAGCAGCCCAGGAGCTGTCCAATGGGATCGCTTACTCGGGTCACATGTACGCCATGGCGCGGGCAGCCCGCACCCTGAGCCCCGTGGGAGACCTGCAGGAGACCTTCGGTGGGATGGACCAGGTGTGACGCCGTCCCGCTCCAGCAAATAAATATATGTTTGGCAGTTTGATTAGCGTACATACGCACCAATCGGGCGTCAGCGTTACACCATACGGCTTATGTGGTGTAAGTATCCAGGTTAAGGACCACTTCTGTTCAGGTCGCATTTATGAAGCGCATCGCCGAGCAGCCGGACCTCACCGACGTCCTCCGGAAGCTTCCGCGACTCAAGAGGCACCTCCTCAGCACAGAGAGCATGAGGCAGGCGACCGGACGAGTGCCGAGGTGACGTTACCGGCCAGCGGCCGCCAGGCTGACTGTGTGCCCGTACTCCCCCCCCAGGTGCGCCCTGAATGCTGCCCCCCAGACCATGTCGGCGGCGGCGGCCCAGCTGGAGAAGTTTCTGGGTGGCATCGGGACCCGGAGGAAGGACCGCAAGCCGGTGCGACCCAACGTCATCGAGGTAGCAGCCCGTCGGCGTTTGAATTGCCGTGGTGAAACGGTAGCTGACCTAGCCGGTGACCTTTGACCCCCGGTCTTAACAGAGGACGCTGGACCCCAGTACAGATGCCGGATCGGACGTCAGCCGTAAGCTTGTTTCTGTGAGTGCTGTGGCAAAGAGCACCTTCTGCTGGCGAATCATGTGTATGTGTGTTTGTGTGTATCCACATCTGCCTCGGTTTAAAGCTGCATTCCTGCACCCCCCCCCTCCCCCCCACTCCCAGGAGCTAAACTTCAAACCCTTCCAGATGAAGACTTTCTTCCGACTTCCCTTCCCAGTGAACTATGTGAGCGAGTGCATCCGCGCCGTACCCTTCACACACCGGGACTACGCCAGGTGAGTGGCCCACACCAGCCCCGCCTCCTGTCTCTCCTCGCCAAGCTCCTCCCCTCTGACCCTCTCCTCTCTCCCCCCCCCCGTTCTTCCCAGCCTCTGCGTGCTGGCCCGCCTGATGACCGCCAAGTACCTGCATGGCGAGATCCGGGAGAAGGGCGGGGCTTACGGCGGCGGCGCGCGGATGGATCACGGAGGACTGTTCGCCTTTTACTCATACAGGTGTCCTGGGGATCAGGGAGATGTCTGATCGCCGGTGATTAGTATGGTCTGCTGTGATTGATTAGTATGGTCTTGTCTCTCCACGGCTGAACACCATCTGTCTCGCAGGGACCCGAGGTCGGTTCAGACCTTGTCCGTATTCCGGGGAGGCGTGGATTGGGCCAAAGCGGGTCATTTCACCCAGCAGGACATCGACGAGGCCAAGCTGTCCGTCTTCTCCAGCGTGGACGCCCCGATTGCACCCTCAGATAAAGGTCAGCTGTTTGCCGTGCACCTGCATGCGTCTGTTCATGCTGTGTGCCCTCCTCCCCCCATCATAAACTGCTCCCCCCGCAGGCATGACCCGCTTCCTGAGTGGCGTCTCCGATGAGCTGAAGCAGGCTTACAGAGAGCGACTGTTTGCCGTCTCACGCAAGGACCTGACCGACGTGACTAGCAGGTAACCCCCCCCCCGCAGGAAGTGTGCGTGATTACACGCTAGATGCACAAACGTCGCCCTCGTTAAAGCTATGGAGCTCTGGGGTCATTAGATAAAGTCTAGGGCTAAGACTTGGACAGAACTGATAGGAAATGCACTGTGGTCTTGAACAGACATTACCTGGAATGGCTGAATGAAACTGACCAATCAGGATGGCGAACTGAATCATGTGACAGGGACGGAGGGGAGGAAGCAGGACCAGGATGGTTAGCCGTTGTAAACAGGATAGTACCGGGTTTGAGGATGGGAGGGGAGCAGGAGAGAAAGAACTGCTTAGATTGATAGGGAATAGGTAGTTTGAGCATGTGTCCTATTCAATTGCTGATGCTCATCTCCATGTCTTTAGGTACCTCAGCCAAGGCCAGGGAACACGCAGCATAGCCATCCTGGGCCCGGAGAACGAGACCCTGAAGAAGGACCCTTCTTGGGTGGCTAAGTGAGTGCCGGCAGCAAGGCCACGGCGGAGTGTGAAGTTTCCACAGCGATTCCATGTCCTCGGAGAATCGGGATCCCAGGCCTGCCTGTAATGCCACTAACGATGCAAGAGTAACCACACTAATGGTAGCAGAGATCCCTCAGCCAGGCTGCGTTCATGTATGGTACAGACAAAAATTATAACGCACATAGAATCCATGCCGTTTCAACAATAAACCCACCGTTGTCTGTGTGTCGTCACGTATTTATTTACGTAAAATAGAGTGATACCAAGTCTGGGCATTTACTGGATTTTCAGCTTAGTGATTTACAATGAAAGAACCTACCTATAATAGCCATGAAGAGCAGAACACATCAAGAAAGTGTAGGAGCGTTATTTTTGCATTTTCTTACTGTGCTATTTTGTACTTCAGGGCCACCATACTTACTGCAGCATATCTTAATACGACATTCACACAGCACACACTAATAGTGCCATAAATACAATTTACAGCAGGAGAACTGCACAATAATGTCTGACTTCACACAACTAATACGAGTACAGATACAGGGGACGCAGGAGGTGGAGCGCGATGCGGCAGGCTCCGGCCCTAGGGCGCGAAACCGATAGCGAAGCTCGCTTTAAACCGCTCAAAGTGGCCCGTGGCGTTCCTATGGTAGCCTTCTAGAGGGAGGAGCCGAGCAGGCTGGTTCGGAAAGCGACTAGGAGTGGCAGTACGGCAGCTGACAGAACGGGGGAGGAGAAGCCACGACAGCACCCCAGCTGACCACCAGGGGGCCTCAGAGAGTAGCAGCGTCGGTCTCCTTGGGCCGGTTCCGCACCACGTGCTCCAGCTGGCCCGAGTCAGACACGTCGTAGCTGGTCTTGTATTTGGCCAGGATCTTCATTAGGGGACGCAGTTTCAGCCACCACTGCTCCTTCGGGATCCGGTGTCTGGGGGGCGGGATAGAATATCACTCACTTTAGGGGATTCCTTACATTTCTAGGGCTGTGTAATGAATGAGCGTGTTAAGTACGCTGGAAGCATACACAAAGTCCGTCTGGTCCTTGAGCTGCACCACGGGCTGGAAGACCAGGGCTCTCCGTCGCATCCCCAGCAGGCAGGCGGAGTCCTCCGTGTTGGTAAACACCCGGCCTGTAGGGGGCAGAAAAGAGCAGCACCTTTAGCCAATGACCACGGGGTGCGGATTGGGTGGCGACCTGGGGGGGGGGTTGATGGGCACAGTGGTGCAAGGCAGGCTTCAACAGACGGATTTAGGGAATGCGAAGCAGAGCTGGATGGTTAATCACGGCGAGCGAGAGACAGATGACCAGGGTGAGTGGTAAATCTGAGAAGTTCTGAGTAATTGCTGCGAGGGAGGAGTGTTACTGTGGCCCATGCGGGAATCAGAAGTGTAACTTCATATGCCGAACTATTCATCATTATCCCCCCACCTATACCCCCGAGTGCGTGCGAGATTGCCAGCGGCGATGCAGGGACAGATTTACCTTCATCTAAACACATCCATGGGGACGAAATAAGGAAGGGAGACAAGAAGACACATTTAAACCACAGCGCCATGCCCAGCCGTCTTTTTCAGAGAGTGAAACATTGTTCTTTACAGTGGGGATGTAACAACATGCCTGCACACTGCAGACAAGCTCACGCTCGCGTGGCAGTGCCAGAAGATGCTGGAATGTAGATATTTCAAAGGGGACCTTTAGGAAGCGGAGCGAACCAGCATGTTTATTAGCCATCATCAGCCTAGCTGAGCAGTGGCTCGAGTTTCCATACCTTGCCTGTACCCCTCCTTGAGTTTCTTAGAGATCCACTGCATAGCCTTGGCTGATATTTTCGTCCCGAAGTTCCTGTCGAATGGAGATGGCGCACCTCCCTTTGAAGTTAAAGACGGGTGTCAGTTTGAATGGCGGCGCGCCCGGGTGCCGTGACCTTTGACCCTGAACATTGCCCACCTGCTGCATGTGACCAAGGACGTTCTTCCTGCAGTCGAAGATGCCTCGGCCCTCTTCGGTGTACAGCTGGTAGATAAAGTCCGTCGTGTAGTTGACGTTCGAGTTCTCGTTCCTGGATGGGGACCACAGGCCGGGGGTCAGACACGCACCTCCCTCAGAGAAGGGCAGCCGCCCCACACCCAGACAGCAGGACCAGCGTGGGGAGAGCATGCCTACCTCAGCACCAACCCTCTCTGGATACTGGTCTTCATTTTCTCCCTCAGATGCTCCACATTAGCCTGAAATAGGTGTTTGGAAACGGACTAGTCACAAATAATTATCTGGCAAACTAAGCATATAAAAGTAAGTCACACACAAGACTTTACTACACTAAATAAGGTTCTGTGGGGCTATACTATTTTCTCATCAAACACAGTAAATGTGACAGAGAATGCAGGTGTCTGAAAGGTCATTTTTTTAAAATCACTGATTCACCTCATCACCAGCAGGGGGTGCTCATGTTCATTGACGTCATATGACAGGCAAGATCTTATTATGTTATTAGTTCAAACACCTATAATACTTTGGTCTCTTTCCAAACGTGCAGGAGAAGACCGAAATGTACCCAGTGTATTTTAGTGCCTGTTGTCTACACAGCGTTGATTATCACTTAAATTTTGTCTTAGTCTGTTTGCCGCTGAACATAGCCAATGATACAGGCAGACTGAGCAGGAGCCGTCAAATTCCACACTGACCGAACGGGTTGCCTGGATACGGGTCCATGCTAATCACAGCATGTCCTCCGGTGCCCTGCCTGCCCTCAGCTACTTAAGACACTTATAATTAATGCTCACAGCTTCAAATAGGTCACCCTCATTTCGGCATCTTGGAATTTGGTGATTAGTGGTCATTGGTGACACACCACAGCACACAGTGCACAACACCGAAATGTGTCCTCTGCATTTAACCCGTATGTGACATCGTGACACAGCAGGGGGGCAGCTAATTCGGCGCCTGTGGACCATTAAGCCACCACTGCCCACGAAAAAATGACCTCAACAAGAAGCACTCAGTAGTAAGAAGTCGTCCTAAAGGGCACCAACCTGTTCCACACACTCAAACCCTCTCCTTGCGACTTCAATATGCCTTAACTGACAGGTGAACTGATGAATCAAAACCACAGGTAGGTGGGATTAGCATGGCCCAGCCAATCACTGGCTGGTTAGCCCAACTGTAACCAACGGCGAATTAAATCATATGGTGACTGCAGCACAGTATGGTGGCTTATCCTACTGCAAGTCTTGAGGTGACATATAACAATGGATTAGAGCTTTTTTTTTTTGCTAAAAGGCTCGTTTTGGCTGCGATCCCGATAGAGTACGGAGACGGCACCGTTCGGATTTGGCACAGCAGTGAAGGGGCGACCAACCTGCAGGTCCCGGATGTCGAAAGGCTCCTCAAAGACGTAGGCAGCGTCGGCGCCGGCCGCCAGGCCCCCCACGGTAGCCAGGTAGCCGCAGTAGCCCCCCATGGTCTCAATGATGAAGACACGCCGCTTAGTCCCGCTGGCCGACTGCTTGATGCGGTCACACGTCTGTGCACATGAGCACACGGGTGAAGGCCGGAGCCGTGGGGAGGGGGGGCAGTGACACGTGCAAGCAGGCGTGCGGCATGCACTCGCAGACCGTGCAGCGGTGTGCTCTGTGGCATCTCTGAGATTTGCGGGATCTCTGACAACAACTAAGTTACCTTATGAGAACAGACCGAGGATTTTATGAAGCTAATCCATCTTTTAACTGCTTATGCAGTTCAGGGTTATGGGGGAAGGGGATAGCAGAGCTGGAGTCTATCCCAGGCAGCGTATCACATGAGGCAGGGGTACAAATCAGACGAGGGGCCAGTCCAGCTCGGCATCAAGACAAATGTACTTATACATACTGCTAAGCCACAAGTAGGAGATTTTGCGCCTTCCACAGATAAAACAGCAGCCGTAAGCAATTTTTACATTCAAACAGCAACTCAAAACAGCCGCCGGGAGTGAAATCAAACCTCCAAACTTCAGCTTATAGTTAGAAGGCTGTAGATGAAAAGGTAAAATTCAGATCAGCTGTTTAAGATATTTTTTTCCCCCACAACTCACATATCATTTGCAGATTCCGGCTATTTTAAAAACTGCAGATGATATCTCGTACCACATACGTATGCATTGTCATTGCAAGTGATGAACACTGGGGGGGGGGCCTTACCTCCACGATGGCATTGAGGGCCGTGTCGGCGCCGATGCTGAGATCGGTGCCGGGCACATTGTTACTAATGGTGGCAGGCAGCATACAGAGTGGCACACATAACTCCTCGAAGTTGGTGCGGGCCTCGTATAGCTGGAGCACGCTCTCAAAGGCCTGCGGTGATGGTGTGCACTCGTTAGTGGTGTGCAGCACGGCCCGGAGGTGTGCTAGACCAGCGGGCGCCGCTCTTCCGTGTGATAGGGACCTTGGACTCCCCCGAGTGCCGGTTAGGAAGTGGGGCGTGGCTAGATGGTTTTCTTTTTGGGGGTGGGAGGCAGTGTCTATACTATGGTGCGAGGAAGCCGCGTGGTGGCCAGGCTAGGATCAGGGCAAGGTCTCTGTTGCCCAGCAGCAACGAGGCTGTGATGAGCTCATGGGAGTTGTATTTACACAAAAATGTTCTGAGGGAAGAATTAGAAAAGCTTGGTTCAGAGAGCTAACCAATCATATTGTAGAGGAGGTGGATCCAAGCGACCAATCAGATGTTCCGGCTTCTGTGGTGGCTTAGACCCACCTCCTCTACAATGTGATTGGTTATGTCTCTGAACCAATCATTTTTTTCCTGTGATGAGGGCCCTCAGTAAGAGTAGCTGGGTACCATAAATACCCTAAAAATGGCCCATTTTACATGTGCATCGTTCTTAATAATAACCTATAGCTTAATATATAGGACACCTGCTGAGAATCTTGCTTTAATAAAGCGACGGAAAAGTGCAATAAAATTAAGTACGACTTAAATTACCACGTTTACATGCATCACTACATTCACTACCATTAACAAGATTATCAGGTCAGTGAATGTTGCTGTGCAGAGAGAAACTTCCTCTGACCTTAGACCTGGGCCAAGGTGACGGGACGTGCAAATGGCCGTGCAGCCGGACACACGCCTGGGGACTCGGCATGCTTCCATCGTCACTTACCTGCACGCTGCCTGCCAGCTCGGCGTCACCCTTCCCAGCCTCAACAGACAGGGGGCGCCAGAGACAATGTGGCACCCCCCCCCCATTTCACAGCCAGAAGCACCAGTGTTGATGTTTGAACTTTCTCACCTATGTATGTGGATTTGTACACTTATCACTGATCCGCTATATTGGGTCAATCCGCTAACGTTTTTTTTTTTGATGCTTTAAATATGTGGCACTGTCTCTTTAAATACACTTGGTACACCTGGTGCTACTTTCCGATTGGCTGGCTGTGATGCTGGCGAATGACGGCCGGAGTGCAGAGCAGCGACCAGCCGCCTGCGTGGGACATACACGCTTCTTCCAGCGGCCACACTTACGTCAGTAATGGCATTCAGAGCAGTGTCTGCGCCAATGCTGAGGTCAGAGCCCGGAATATTGTTGGAGACGGTGGCGGGCACCATGACCATGGGGACACAAAAAGCCTCGTGGTCCTTGCGAGCGGCTAGAAAGTCCATCAGTCCCAGGTAGGCCTGCAGGAGGTGGGAGGGGAAGGGGCGGAGCCACGCCTTTAGTTACACTGACTGAGAGACAGCACTTGGTCAGTAGGGGGAGCCAGGTTCTACCACATCAGAAGCAGCGGGGCACGGACAGGCACCAGCACACACTCACGGGAGGGTCACACGGCACAGGCGGGAAGTCCGAACAGGGGACTGCCCACGAGCACCGACACACAAGGAAGGCATTTGCACCAATGGGATGACCTGAGAAGCAGATGTGGGTCAGAACCGTGTGATGTTCTAATGTACCTCAGAGGGGCTCGACGTTCCCGGGGCCAAGTCTGGCCTTAGTGCTACACATGGGAAACGTTTTAAAAACAGGAAGTGAAAGAAATACCCCATTTTCCGGAATCACCACTATGGCAATGTGCTTCACATTTCCTGTCCTACGGTGTTTATTCCAGTGTTTTTCCAAATCCGGTCCTCAGGGACCCACAGCCGGTCCATGTTTTTGTTCCCCCCGAGCTCCCGGCAGAAGCAAAAACGTGGACTGTCTGTGGGTCCTCGAGGACCGGACTGGGAAATCAGAATTAAAAACATAAACCGATGTCTCTGCAGCTAGGATAATTTCAGTGTCACTTTTACCTGATTTAACCTTTTTATTACATACAGCAAATAGTGACTATTTTCCATGGATGTCATGCGATGTAGCACAAAAACAGCGTATGGGTGATGTACTCTAGAGGACTGACATGCAGGTGCACGCTTACTAAGGGGGAAAGCAGTGGGACAGGACTGATCACGTTACTGCTACCGTATCTCACTAACCAAACATGTGAAGTTAATATTTGTGGCATTTCGTTAGACATGATCATGGTGAACACACGTTGTTAAGGTACAGACTGGCCCACCGACCTCAAATCCTCCGATGACCAGCAGCGCGTTGATGTTGTGCAGCGTCATCTGCTCCGCGATTTTATCCAAGTATTTGCCAGGAAGGGTCCTGAAGACGAGACAAGTTAGCTTTCAGACATGCAGAGGATCAGAAACCATGCTGAAAACGTACGTTACCATTAAACTCTCGGAGATTACTAAGCGTAAATACATTCTCTGTTTGGGATTACCATGGCTTTCTTCTATACCATCTCACCTTTTTGTTCCTAAAAGGGAGCCCCCTTGACCGGTCCACCCTCCAACATCACCCCATTTGATCTCCTTTATCTGTAAAATGTAAACAGACGCAGTTACCTGCTGTAGCCCACAGATGGGGTAGTGATTAAGGAGCCACATTTTTGTTTTAAGTAAACTGACAATAAAAGTCATAAAAAGGAACTGGTTTAGTCAGTTACTACAGAGCTATGAGCTCCATTAATCTGCAGTCGGCTTCTAACAGTTATGACACAATACAGGACAATGACGATCAAATCACTCTGATTCCGCTTCTGTGCTGTTTGGTTGAAGGTGTCATGTAATGTCCTCACAGACAGAGCAGTTGTTTTAAATTACACTAAACTTTGGTTTCATGGCTGGTCATCTTTCATGGGCAGGAACTACAATGATATAAAGTCTGGAGATTACGGATCTAGCATTTATTTCACAGAGAAAAATATGTAACATTAATAAAACTCTAGTTTTTTTTCTGAGTACACCAGTTTAATACAAGATGTGATAGTTTTACACAACTAGAAGAATGTAACACTCCTCATTTCCCCTAGACACACTGGTACAAATCACAGAACTCCGCCTACACTGGTACAGTTTGGTGTCTTGGATAGAAAGCCCTAATTGGTTGCCTTTGTTGGCTGGCCTTTATCTCCCATTCACCAATACGCTGGCTGTGTGATGCTCCCGCCCCCTAGGGGCTCATCGGACCAATGAATTGAACTTCCTGTAAGCTCTTTGTGCTGGCTAAGTCAAACACAGCTTTCCTGGACGTCAGTTGTTAGTGTTCATCCCTGCTTTATGCACTCTCACAGTACCAGAGGCACGTTAATATAGAGGGGGGCAGTGGCGAGGAGAAAAGTTTTCAACCGGGGTGCCCACTGATGAAATTTGAGAAGCAGGGGGGTCCGGATTACGGTCATGCTCCAGATTAAACCCTCATATTGGGAGTTAGTTGAAGCCTGTTCTAGCAGAGGCCACTGGGCTTTAGTCTGGGTAACCCCGTGCTCTAAAGTGCTCCTGGACAATACAGTGTCACTCAGCCCCAGTCAACAGTGATTAGATATGAAGGGATAGATTTGAATACAGTGACCGTACCTGTCCCTTGGCGAAGCCCTCGAAGCCGTCGTTGACCGCAAACATCTTGTGCCCCTCGGAGATGCCCACCCTGACAGCGGCTCGCACAGCGGCGTTCATGCCCGCGGCAGGAGCGCCCACGTTCAGCACGGCCACGTTAAAGGAGCTCTGCAAGAGGAATTTGCCAGACAGATGAACTGCCTTTCAGGGTCAATCAGTAGGTTATAGTTTCGCGACCCAAAAGGAGAATGTCGCTTGATCATGTGGCCAGTACTGGTAATATACGATATGATATAGAAACGGCAAGAAGCACTAGGTTGAGAAGCTGGAGCCGTCGATGGGAGCGGAGCATCGTCGAGGTAGGATACAGCACTGACTTTAGTAACTGTGCAGTCATAGTTTACGAAACACTCCAGGTCAGTGCTTCAGTACAGACGATCCTTGTGCTGTGTGAAACGCAATCATCCTAGACTTGATTAAAGTTGACACTTGCAATTAAGCCAGTCATATCTTTATTTCGGGAAATATTTACTGCTATGTTAACGTTTTAAAAGTAAACAGCAGATTCCTCGGGAAACAGCATTTGTTAGGCAGGGTGAGTATCGTCGAGGATGATAAACATGCAGCTCGTGGAGCCGCGACCTAAACACGCTGACAAGGCCGAGCTGAGCACCACCGAGGAGGCGCCCGCGGTCGTTTCTGTGGCACTGTCAGTCACACTTTCTGCAATACAGAGCACTTACTGTGAACCAAAAGTTCGGAAAGCCAGCAAAGCTGAGATATCTGAAACGTTCGTATCCTTTCAGCAAGAGTCTGGCTTTTCACACATCAACACTGGTGCTTCTTTAGATAAACACTTCCTAATTTACAAATGAATTCCACCACTTTTTGCGGTCAAACAGAATAAAGCATTGAAATCATACGACTGCATTTGCCAAATGGGGTACCTGACACAATTTAGGATGCATCTGAACTAAGCAGGGGGAAAGTGGGCCAGGCTGCAGCAGGAGTATGTGCGAAGCAGCTCGCTGCCCAAGCTAATCAAAACGCTGTAATGCGAAGGCGAGGTCAACAGCTCCACAAATTACCATCTGAGTCATGCAGACACTAGGACAGCAAGAATTATGCTAAGGATGAGTTAGCAAGGTCACTGTCCGAGCTATGCTACAAAAAAGCTTATGTAAAAAAGCATACTGTTAAT